>NW_009209966.1:0-40021 GCF_000690835.1 Fulmarus glacialis
GGTTGTTTAGCCTGGAGAAAAAGGGTCTCGAGGGCACCTCATCGCTCTCTACGACTACCTGAAAGGAGGTTGTAGCGAGGTGAGTGTTGTTCTTTTCTCCCAAGTAACAAGTGATAGGACAAGAGGAAACGGCCTCAAGTTGTGCCAGGAGAGGTTTAGATTGGATATTAGGAAAAATTTCTTCACTGAAAGGTTCTCAATCATTGGAACAGGCTGCCCAGGGAAGTGGTTGAGTCACCATCTCTGGAGGTATTTAAAAGACAGGGATGGGGAGCAGAATGAAGCCCCCATAATCCAAGGGGAAATGTTAGCGACCTGTGTAGATGTGGTGCTTAGGACTGTGGTTTAGTGGTGGACTTGGCAGTGTTAGGTTAACAGTTGGACTTGATGATCTTAAGGGTCTTTTCCAACCTAGATGATTCTATGATCTATGATTCTATGAATTCTATAATTTTGACTTCTACTGGCAGAGTGATCCAGGGACAAGGTAGTAAATTGAGGGATCTAACCTCAACTCTGCTGAGGAGCTCATCTATGGTCTTCATTTCTTTGATGCTCAGTTCTATCTCTTTTGGATAGAGTGCATGCAAATCTGCAGATAAAGGTTACCCAAGAGCAAAATTTTATCATCTTCATCATTAAAAATCCTTGCAACATTAAATAATAAGAAGTAATGCAAGGTTTTAATTATGAGTCAAAGCACTTAAAATTTAGTATGTTTAAATCTGGTAGTGTTCAGCTTGAATGAGATCTTCAGTACTGAGGATACAGGATACAGGACTTAAACAACTACTGGAGAAGAATACAAGTTTCCCAGAGAGTGACCAGCATGGGCATACACAACATATGTAATGTTAATGGTTTCTGAGCTCTGTTATGCCTCACCTTTAACAGTTGTAATTTGTTCCAGACAACCAACCCCTCTTTCTCTCTTTGCTTTTCTTCGTACAGATAATAGTATCATGTTCTGCACACAGTTGGAATCTGAAGGGTACTGAGAAGACGAGAGGCATTATGTTATAGCCACACTGTACTTGAAGGAATTGCCCTTGTTTCACTTTCAAGGATCCTACCATTCTGTAGAAATTTGGTCTTCTCTCACCATATCATTGAAAGTGATCTTCATTAAAGAAATATGAGCCTGAGACAATTAATAGAGGTTTTTATATCAAAAGAAAGAATCCTATAGCAGCTTGTTTATTAAATGAATAATGCTTTGGTGGTTCGTTCTTTTGGACTTTTCTCATTGGAAAATGTTATCTGAAGCAAGCTGAAATGTATAGAATCATAGAATCATAGAATATCTCAAGTTGGAAGGGACCCACAAGGATCATTTAGTCCAACTCCCTGAAGCAGAGATCTGCGTAATTAATTCTCTGGGCTGCATGCAGGTATCATGGCATTGGTGCCACATGTCTATGTGATGAGGAGGTTGAACTGCACTAACTGTTGTTAATGGGAAAAATGGTGGCTAGACACATTGCCTCTCCCTCTGGGAAATCCTCCCATGGTTCTTTTCCTTTACAGCAAAGGTGACCACTGCTGCTTCCAGGGAGCTACTTAAAGTTTGGCTGCCTAGACATAGTATTGGTCTTTCTGGAGACAACAAAAGGCTTTCTTCTGTAACTAAAAATGATTTCCATGTGCAAGTAATATCTGATCAAGGACATATGTCTGCAGAGGCCTGTTGTTTTTTGTCTGGTGTGCCTGCTTACGGATTTAAAGTCAAATTCTGCAACCTTATATCAACACAAGCCCATTGTCTCCGGAGATTGAGAACAGAGTTTGGCTCTGGCACCAGAGAGGTCTACCACAACCCATGTAATTCCAGTGTATGTATGATGTGCGACTTGTAACCTTGTTCTCTGCAGAGTAAGTGGTTTGTACATCTCTTATGGAGACACAGTAAAGAATTCCAGCACTGCAGCTGAAATTCATTCTATTTTAAATTGCCCTCCTGCATTTACAAACAACTGAGTTTCCCTTGTCCACTTCTGTATAAACAATGATTGTGGTATAAATAACCTTGAATACTTTGTAGACTGAGTCTGTGGTGGGATGAGTGAAAGGTCAGAATGAGGCTGAGAGAAAGCACTGTCCAAATAGGATAAAGAACATCTAACACAAAAGCTGTATGGTTTAAAAAAAAAAAAAAAGCCTCATTCTGCATTGGTATAAACTGCTCTTCCTTAAAGAAGGGAGTGATACGTGAATTCCAAACCTGGGCTGTAGATTTAGAGGCTTTCCAGTTAGGAACTATTTTTTGAAATGTCAGTCTGTGATGCTTTTTTTCAATCAAAGTGGTTTTAAAGAGTTTGAAACCCAAATTCTGAGTAGCATTTTCTCTTGTATTCTAAACATCTGTGCTGTTTATTAGGAATGGCATCAGATTTTGGCAATTGAATCTTATTTTATGTGTGGAGCTTGAAAGAGCAGCACCACTCTTTCTTCAGCACAATTGCTGGGATCCAGGGATTTCCTAAAATTGCTAGTAGAATATCATCCTGGAAGTAATTTATCTTTTTTTTTAAAGGGGCAAGGACACAAGGGAGAGGAAAAAGGCATAAGATATGTTCTTGATTTGTGCAACATTCACACACAGTGCAGAAGTTGTTTGCCACTTCAGTTCTACTGCCAGTTTCCTACTTTCTTAAGGCAAAATTGTCACTGTATTTGAAAAAATAGCTGATACAGTAATAATAATTACTGTGATACTACCAACTGTGCTTTTTGAGTAGATTTTTAAATTCTCTCTTATGTCTTTCTCCTTCACTTGAGGCAATAGTAAAGAAAGAGGGAGGATATTATTTTTACATTACCGTTAATTTAAAGCTGGGAAGCCTCATTAGGAGAAGTTTAGTTCTGTCTGCAGTAGAAAGTACAATACATGCTGTGCACGAAAGTGTGAGACATACAGCTTATTATACAAAGACAAGACTCAGAAGCAAATCAGAAATGGATACGAAAACTGGCTTTACTGTGTCCTTTGTAGTGCCTGCAGTTTAAGTATACACCTTTTCTTGAAAAATAGGACACAAACCAAATAATATCTGCAAAACTTGTCAACATTTGAATGAAGTTTTGTATGTTTTATTCATGCATTTTGCAGAAGCTAGAAGAATCCCGTACAGGATATTGCATCCCAGTGTTTCCAACTGATCAGACTAATACTACCTCTCCTTAAAGCCTCTCTTATTGTACTCCTTGAAGCACCTTTTATTCCTGTGTGTAACCTACTTACCCACTCCTTTCCCTCTTGCACTGTTAGGGTGCACTGTAGCCTTGCCTTCATTTTAAAAAATGAACTCTTTGAGCTGAAGAGGCCTCAGTACTTCTCAGGTGCTCAACTTCTTGCATAACCAGGCTGGGGATGCCTCCTGTGGTATGTGCAGCTCAGGAGCTGAGGCCCTGGGAACAGCTGTCCCCTCATGAATCATTCATAGGGGTGAGCTGTGATGATGAATGATCAGCTGCAAACAATGCATAACATTAAGAGAAAATAAACACATTTCACTCTAATTTCATTTTTTTCCCCCAGAGGTGGGGCAGACCCCCAGCTGTCTCCATGGCAGGATAACTTCAGTGATGGAGGAACCTTGAAGTCCTGGCCACTGCTTTCCAATGACCTTGCAGGTCTTCTCAAGACCTTTCCCAAAAGGAGGAGGTGAAACAGCAGTGATGATAGGGTAAGACATTAGGTGCAGACTAGGAAACAGAAACATTTGTTCATGCCTTTAACTTTTGCTGTATTCCCAGATTTTGGAAAATTCATGAAAAATTCAATGGGTGACTATTTTCTGGCTGGCTGGGGAATGCCAAGTCACATGTTGTTGTTTCTGCTTTTTGACTGGCTGCCTTCTATAGCTAATCAACACAGTGTCATTTTGAAATTCACATCTGGGAACTCTTTGAGCTAAATATGCACTTTTCATAAGCTCTGGCAACTGTAAAGCTCCAATTGCTTGAATATTCAAGGAAAATAAACACACATGCTAAGAACGTGACAAAATGGAAATCTGTGTCAAGTTTGAAAGAATACTCTAGGATATCCTCCGCCCTCTGCTCCCTGCTCTCCACTCAGCTGTGTGTACCAGCAGTAGATGGCAGAAACGTGTGTCCCTTACGTAAGATGTGCTTGCAATGCCCCTGAACTTTTGGCATCAGTTCAGAACGTAGTGAACTGGATCGTGCCAGTTTAAATATATCTGGTCATTTTCCAGTACACTGCTCAGCTGTCTACCTTTCAGAGCCTTAGCTGATATCTCAGTAAGCTCAATCTGCATTTCTGTGTTTGCTAATGCTACCGGGTTCTCCAGTGGGAAACTGGATATTATTATGTTGAGAGCACGGGACAGGGAACCGCAAGATCCGGAGTAATTTTTGGTAGCTACTATGATTTGCTGCAAACTTCCAGAGACATTGTTCCAGCTTTTAGTATGTAAAGCAGATTCACAGACCCCAGTCTAATGAAGCACACTTTTAATTTTGAGCATGTGAGTAGTCACATGGCATTTAGAGGAATGAGGCTTTGATCTCTTTAGAGTTCATTAGAGTTCAGCTTCCTGCAAGTATCTCGGGATACTGAAGCACAACAAAGTTAGGAGATGTCATATAGTCATGGGTCAAAATGGCATGCTTCAAACTTCTAAAACAAATCTGCAGACTTTGATATTGTTTGCTATTACTTACACCAGAAACAAGAAGGTCCTTCTGAGTGAAAAAAACGTTCTCAGGACCTGCTGCTGACTACATCAGACTAATTCCTCGTTCTGCCCAGTAGACTCCATGAAAGCATCATGACTCTTTGCTTATATCCATTTTTTCTCTTTTTACTATATTACAGTGTGACTGTATGGAGACACACACAAAGGCTGTGACAAGAATGGTCTTCAGTGATGCAACTTAGACAGCTATAGGCAGGCATAAAGGTCACTGCCTGCAAAATTTCTCTGTCCTGTGGAGAATAATTCAAATTCCAACCTGCTTTGAGCATCTCCAGTTTTGCTCTTCCACTGTCCTTGAAAGGGTAATAAATGAGGCTCTTTAATAATAGTCATAAAGTACAAGACAGACATGGTATCAACAGAAATGGTTAAGCCCAAATTCCCTTGCTATGGCTGAATTGAAGTGCCTGTCACGTCTTGACTCCGTGGCAGAACACATTCTGAAATTAACCTGAATAACTTAATTTCTAGCTGTGGGTTCTATGGATTCTCCTTGTATTCTGCAAAAAGGCCAAAGCAGAAGGCAAGGAGGAAAGAATAAAAAGAGCAGTGCCAGTTATTTGGGGAAGTCATTGTTTGTCCACATTTAGGAAGAAAGGGACACCATTTGGTAGCATGGGGTGCCACCGTGTTGGTTCCAGCTAACCATCATTGTGTGAATTGAGCTGTAAGG
Source organism: Fulmarus glacialis (assembly GCF_000690835.1). Classification (NCBI taxonomy): domain Eukaryota; kingdom Metazoa; phylum Chordata; class Aves; order Procellariiformes; family Procellariidae; genus Fulmarus; species Fulmarus glacialis. Next base: position 5,398 of record NW_009209966.1, read on the forward strand.
AGAGCTGCCCGTTGACCAGCATTGATTGCTGTCGCCGACAGGTGCTGATGTTCATAGGGCAGATCACAGCTGCTTGCACAGGGTTCCCATTATCCTTTGTTGTGTATTGATTCTCCCTGTGGGATGTTTCCTTCCTAGCTGTGTTAATCTTCAGACCACATATTTGCATTGGTCTGTGCTGAGAGGGATAAGCAAAGGTGCCTTGGCTATGTTTAATGGCCTTACCCCCTTCCCTTTCACACCACACCCCCCACCCCCTGGAGTCTTTAGAGACCATGTCTGTTGGGATCCAAGTTTCCTCTAATTATGGTGCACATTAAGGGACAGGCTCTATGAAGAATATCATTACTACTCTTATAATTGCTTCAGGTGCACTCAAAAATTAATCAGAAAGTACACAATGGGGTTTTTGTTTTGGCGTGGGTTTTATTTTGAATCCTTTCTAAGCCTGAAGACTTGCTGCCTATGTGTAGAGCTCACACAAGTGTAACATGGAAGGGATGGGAAAGTAGTTCATGAGGTTGCCAGGGCAGAGACTGTTGTGTCCCTTCAGTACTATTTTGGTGCTGCACACAATTGATTAATTGATGGACCTCAGTTGCAATCAAACCAGAGTGGTAATATAATACATTCATTTTGCATTGGTATAAATATCTTTCAGGGTTGAGTGGACATATGGATTTGTCTATTGGTAGGTGTCTGCACAGTGCCTAGAGCTGTGTTGGGATCTTGCAGAGTCTTGGTACTACATAAGGCTACTTATAAGAGTGGTGTCTTAGTCAAACAAGCCTAAAATGGAATTTTTGCAGAGAAGGGAGTAGTAGCAGACAACAGCAAAAATATTGAGCAACTGAGGCTTTTGCTTGTTTTGGCAAGTATAATCACCTCAGTGCAAATGGTGCCTCCACCTATGAAGAAATGTTATTAATTTTGTCTCTGTAACATGGAAATGGAACAACTAATTTAGGTTCTCTGAACAAAGTATACCTTTGCACTGATAAATGGTTCCCAATTTCCAATTCTTCCTTAAGGCATCTTTGTTTATGCGGTCTGCGTCGAAAGAAAAGGGTACATCTGAACCTCGTTAGCTCTAGGGCTGAAATAGTTAGGTTGTGGTGTTTCTGTAATCAGTAACAACCAAAAGATATATGTAATTATCTTCAATTCCCCAGTTTAAATGACCAGGCAGTCATTTATAGCTGAATATCCTTCAGCCTGGGACCAACACTTGGATTAAATCCTCTGGAACAATATCGCAACCTTTGTGATTTCCTTGTGGAGTCAGCAAATGTAGCATTATTTTAAAAATAGCTCTTCTTCAAGCTTCAGGGTACCGAACCAGGTAACAAGTTGTTCCCTCACTCTGAAAGTATGAAGCCCCAAAGATCATATTCTAACACTAGGAATTTTCTTGTTTTCCTAGAATATGTTTCCTATACCGTATATACATGGCTTTGGAGTGGTGAAGTCTACAGACATGAATGTTGGGGTCTCCTTTTTAATCCTGGCATGTTCACAGTGCACCTTTCAAAACTGAAGCATGGGTGGGTGGATTAAAAAAGGATGTGAAAATACACAAAACAACGTACATTTGGAAAAAACAGGTAGGGGATTTCAGCAGCATCTGAACAGCAGGCAGAAGATGTGTTCCTCTCTTCATTTTTCCACTGCTGAATTTGCTTTACCTTTAATGCACAAGGGTTTCTGCTCATCTTGACTTTCCCAGGACTGCAATCGCTTCTGTGGTTGCTGGAGTGAGTAGCTTGTGCTGCAGTGCATGCAGGATTGAAAGAGACTGTTTAATCCTCAGTTGCAGCACATCAGCTCATTTAAGCAGCCGTGGTGATGCAAGTGTGGACAAGGGTACAAGTCATCTCATTAACTGATAACTGCTGTATGCTGTTGGAGAGTGCAGACTTAAGCTACTCGTGAAATGAAAAAAGCCAGCTGTTTAAGATCAGCTGGGACATCTAATTTAAAAAGTAAAAGGAAAAAAAAAAAAGAAAATCCCAGCCCAACAGAGAGCCTGAGTCTGCTCTTGCTTAAACTTGGATAACTCAAGAGAAATGAAACAGAAATTAGCGCAGTGAAGCCAGTGTAAAAGCAGTAAAAACAAGATCAGAATCTGTGCCCAAGAGAGACAGCATATGTGAATTTTGTAGGAAGAAGGGGAGTGGGGAAAAGAATGGATAAAGACCAGGAATATTTATTAACTGCTTATTGCAATGCTCTTCTACCTTCCTGGGATCAGGAATGTGAAAAATTTTCCCATTATTTGTCATACTTCGAACAGTTGTTTCCCAGTCTGTTCAAAAGGAAACATCCCAGTTTGGTCGAGGAAAACATGCCAGTTTTCTTTACTGGGTTTGCTTTGTGGCCTTGATTCTTCTCTACACTGTAAGGGTACAGACCTGGTGCTGCTCATTTGGGACCTACAGCACTGCATTGATGTAAAGGAAGCAAAAGGGGAGAAACCTAGTCCCTGTGGCTGGAAAGGAAACTCATGAGTTAAAAAAGAATTATTGGGGGGGGATTAGAAATGCAAAAAATAAATTAGAGGTTTGAATCTTAAAAGAGGCAGGTGAAGCTGAGAGACAGAGCTTTATTGAAGGGGGTGGTGAGATAGTGTGCTGTGTAAGACAGGAGTTAGCTGAATGAGAAGAAAATAATTAAATCCAAATAGAAGGCTAATTAAAAAATAAGAGGGAGAAAAGAATATATTAAAAATGAAAAAAGGAAATAGAAGGGAATATGAAATAAGAAAATGTAAGAACTGAGAGGTAAGAGATGAAGAAAAATATCTTTATCTGAAGCAATTTTACGAAATAAAAAGCAGCAGCAATTTTATAGAAGTCTTTACCTTTGGATTGACAGCCACCTTAAAAGATCTCCAAGAAAAGCAATTCAATTCAAATTTGACTCTAGTTAATTAAGACACCAAAGTAGATTACTGATTTGGGCAGCAATTCAATGCAGTTGTAGTGGAGTTGTCAATCAGTACAATTAGAGGCAATCCAAATTAGATACCAACAAAAAAAAAAAAGAAGAAAAATAAAGAGCTTGATCTTGCTTCTGCTGAAGTTATTAACAAAACTCTCATTGACTTCAATGGGAGAGGAAGAAACCATCCTAAAGAAAAGCCCATTATTGGGAAAGAGAGCAAGGACAGAGGTTAAAGTCAAAGAGATGATTTGGGCTGCAAGCCATGATGTGAAGATGGAAAGTGAGAGCTTCATTCATACCAGGCCCTTGCTGGTTCCTGTTCCATTCTGCCTCGTTGTCTCTAGGTCAAGTGGAAAGCTGAGGATGGGGCTGTATTTTCATAGAATTATAAAATATCCTGAGTTGGAAGGGACCCACAAGGATCATTGAGTCCAACTCTTGACTCCACACAGAGCAACCTAAAGTTTAAATCAGGCATCAAGAGCGTTGTCCAAATGCTGCTTGAACATCCAGCAGGCTTGGGGCCATGACCACATCCCTGGGGAGCTTGTTCCAGTGCTTGGCCACCCTCTCAGGGAAGAACTTTTTCCTAATATCCAATCTGAACTTCCTCTGATGCAGCTTTAAGCCATTCCCTCGTGTCCTACACCAGGCAGAAGACATCAGTGCCTCCCTCTCCGCTCCCCCTCTTGAGGAGGTTGTAGGCAGCATTGAGGTCACCCATCGGTGTCCTCTTCTCTAAGCTGAACAAACCTAGTATCCTCAGCCACTCCTTGTAGGTCATGCCCTATTGTCCTTTCATCATCTTTGTTGCCCTCCTTTGGGCACATTCTAAAAATTTTATATCCTTCTTATATTCTGGAGCCCAAAACTGCACACAGTACTCGAGGTGAGGCTACACCAATGCTGAGTATAGTGGGACAATCACTTCTTTCAACCAGTTAGCTTAATGCACCCCAAGTATTAAGGCCCTTTTGGCTGCACATTGTTGACTCTGAGTTTATCATCAACCAAAACCCCCAGATCCTCTTCCGCAGGGCTGCACCCCAGCCTCTTTTCTCCAGTCTATATGTACATCAATTTCTCTCTTCTCTTCAAGGCAACCAGCATGGATAGGGTAGGAAGGAAAATGTGCCTTCTCCCCTCGGCTCAGCACAGACAGGAAAGAGGCTTGACAATACTTCAGGGGAGCGATGCTGAGCACAGTACTTCCTGGAGCTACTTCAAAGATGGTGCAGCTTACTCACCACCCATTATTTCAAGCTTTTCCTGAAGATGTAATTTAATCCCTAAACATTAAAGGGACAAAGTCTTGCAAATCCTTGAGCATGCAAGTTATTATCCATGGACTAAAATGGAAATAGTCACCTATAAAACATGTCATATACTGACATCCCTACCGGTTGCAGCAGTAATGGGTCTGGAAAGCAACCTCTAGCCAGGATGCTGCTCAGGGCTCAGGCCACTGGAGGAATTTGCTGTGTGCAGATCAGTGGCTCCTTTTCTTCTTCACAAAGGTGTTGTGAGAATAAACCTGTGACATTTTAGGACACAGTGATAAATGAAGCCATTCCAATCCATGGCACAGCCACACAGTAAAGTAAAGGTCTGTAAGTGTCTTTTGGACAGATCTTGTTCTTGTGCAGATGGATATAACATGGGCTATGTCTCAAAACTTCCTATCTGTTAGTCATTAGCTGCAGCTGCAGGGTTTTGGTCTTTGGCCCCTGCCAGCCAGGGGAAGCAGGGGCACGCTGTATGGCTCAGGTACAGAGGTGTGGGAGAGGGCATGCTGATCGGGGGGAGGGGGGCGTACAGGTGTAATTCAGGATGGTATATAGCCCAATGAATTTAACAGCCCTGCTTAATGACATCGTTACCATACTACACAAACTCCCATTGAAATTAATGGTACTTCACATAATAAAGTACTGTGCAAATACTCAGTTATGTAGAACATTAATGTGCCTTTAAAAAGCCATAAAAACAGAAAATCAATTTCTTCTCTGTAGTTATATTTGAAGTGGGGGCTCATAATAGAAGCGCCAGCACACCTTACGATAGAAGTCCTCAGCTTCTGAGGTTTGTAGTCATTTGTTCCCTGCCACTTTAATCCTGGTAGAGATTTTAAAATAAGAATTCTTTCCTTTCTGTTTTCTTTTTTTGCCTGTCAAACATAGTTTCCCCTTGGGTTTCTCCAATGCAACAGAGGACAACATAAATCTAAGGTTTTTGTTTTCCTGTGTATACGCCTGACTCGCAAGTGATGCTAGCAATGAAGTATTTTTTGTTGTGGACTGAATTGGAAAAAACCCACAAAATGAAACATTTGTGCTCATCCAAAACAACATTTGTTTTTGTTCCTTCCACTAAACAAAACACCAACTCTTTAGACTTCCCAAATTTAAACATGTTTTCCTAGAAATCACTATTGGCATGTGTGTGAGCACACTGTTTTACGTTGTAAGAATTGAGGAGGGCATGGATATATTTATTAATACCTTCTCAGAGGGCTCTGTTCAGGTTTTCTGAACTCTTTTGCTCCTTACTTACTAGCACAAGATAAACATGGTACATCCTATATACATTTCTTTGCCTTTTCCTTATTCCTCTGGTACATCATTTAGGCTGGAAGCAGGTCATCTGGCATCCTTTTAGATATTTCTCTTGTTGCTTTCTGAATAAGGCAGTGTTTCCACATCTTGAGCTGACCCATTAGCTAAGTCAGGTCCTCCCCATCACATGAATGTACATGTTTCTTTGTCCTGTGAGTTTTGTGACCTTTCTCCCTCACTGCTTGTGTGTGTGTCTCTAAAATCCTTCTTGGGATTTTTCTATTCCTCATTCCTTTTGGCAGACAGGCAGTTAAAACTGGTTCATCAGTCAATCACTTGAGCCAAAGTTGGTCAAATCATAGTCGCTAAGATTAGCAGTTCCTCAGGGCTCCTCATCTTGTGAGAACAACTCAGGTGGATTCATAGAAACATTTCACAGCCCAACAATTTTCCTTGTAACTTCATCGGTGACCAGAATTTGTCAGCTGTACTGGGTCAGATTCACCAACTCATCGCAGGAGGCACCACTGCAACACTGTTCATCGCCTCCTCTGCGGATGTTAACAGAAAACTAAGAACTATAGTGCCTATAATGAGAGAAGCTGATGTCAGAAGAAATGGGGACTTGCAGAATTATCCAATGACAGGTACAACTACCTATATGCAGATACAACTAAATATATGAAGATTGAGTGCTGGGAAGCTGGCATCATGTCACTCCTGTGACAGGGCACACATCTGTGATGCAAGTCACCAGTCCCAGAGAGCTGGACTGTTGCACGAGTCTGCCCTATAGCCTTATGAGGCATTTCATTCCTGACACACATAAATGGAAGAGAAATAGTAGGATCTGAAGGAAGGAAGACAAGAATTGCAGAATGTGCAGCTAAGTGCCCAGAAATGCTCCCAGCAGAGTAGGTAGCGATCCACTGTGCTTTGAGTCTAATGCTCTAGAGCTGGACTATTGTATTACTCTATTTTCAGTTCTATAATCTTCACCCCAGATAACCCGCATTTGCATAAAATCAGAGGCAGAGACAGGAGGGTATTACAACGGAGAGAGAAAACAGACTCTAGGGAATTGAGGGGAAGCGAGTTAATGCAGGAATTGAAACAGTCAATGGAGACTGAAAATCTTCTGAGGGAAGAAGCATCTAGGTCAAACTTTCCCCTGCATTACTTACATATATACGTACATAATGTGCACCATCGCTATGGCACAGGTTTTTTTGTTTTTTAATTTTTAATTTTATGAATAATCTGAAGCATATATTTATGAAGATACAGTATTTTTTCCCCCGAGCTCTGCTGAGTAGGAGGCAGTGCTCTGCAGCTGCTCCCCAAGCGACCAGGAGACTGATTAGGATTATTGGATATCCCCAAGGAATTTGGGAAATGCCATGCATCTAGGACCTCACTAAAGGTCTGGGGAAACGTGCTTGCATTCCAGTTCTGATAGCAAGATTATGTAGCCTCCTTCAAAGTATATGCATCAGTTCCCTCCCAGGGCTGTGCCCAGAACTCAAATCATAATTGTGCAACTAAAGAAAGAAAATCTTATTCTCCAGGGAAAATTTGTCAGGTGTCCTCTGGCAGTGGTGAGAACTGGACTACGGTTGGTTTTAAATAAAACTGAGTTCTGGCAAATAGGGACATGAAACTTCCTGTATCCATCTAGGAAGAACAAACTCTCTTATTCGGCTGGAACATATTGATGCTCAGTTTTTTAGCATCTATGACGCATTAGACATCAGAGTCTGAGTTGAACCATGTAAGGGACATGCAGTAGGCAACTGAGTTTTCCACTTTTTATCACTGAACTGCAAGACAAAGACCACTTTGATCAACACCTTTGATTTTCTGATATTTTAATTAAATTTTGCATTCTTCATTCATTTAATCTTTTCACATATAAAGCTCACCATAGGTTAATTTGTAGTTTCCCAGTCGTTGTCTTCTGTGTTTTTCTTCTGGGATTCAATCACAACTGCTCTTTTATCAGCAAAATACTGCTAATTCAGATACTCAGGCTTACATCAGTCACAAGATCTCCCACTGTTTTGCTTCCTTTTTTTCCCCTTCAGACCCCCAACATATTTTTATTTTCTTTTACTGGGTGTGCTACTTACTCCTTAAGTAAATTTCATAGTCTGTTCTTCCTGAATTCACTGAAAACTTTAAAGATTGTCAAGTGCATCAGGGCTTGGACTTGATAGAGGTAAGATAACCTGGTTGTTTTGCTTCTCAATGGCACCTGGTGCTTTCAGAAACCAAATAAACTATTGCTTAAAAGCCACTTCTTTTCATGTTTCTGAGTGAGTTTCAGCTCCATGGGAACTCTTAGCTTTGCTGTTCTTCTTTCAGATTATTTCGATTTCTTATTACCCCTATTGCCTTGCAGTAGCCAATAAGAGCTTTGGGCCCAGAGTGCTTTAAGCAACTCTTATTCAGGCACAGGATAGTAAGTTCTTCTGGTTAACAGAAGATAAACCCCAAGGATATCCTTTTGCCTGGGTTTTCTGGTGTCTGGATTAAAAGTACAAAGTTCTCAACACATTTGATCTCGTAAGAATGAGAAAACTTGCCCGCCCATAAGGCTGGTAAAGGTTGGGAAGTCAAGAAAACTCTGCACTCGGTAAAGTAAAGGAAATTCTAGTAAACTGCCTGCACTGTAGCCCTGTAGTTCACGCTTAGCCTGCTCCCCGCTTCCAGCTAGCCCACGTATTTCATCTAGAGCTATGAGGAATGGCAGCAGTGCTGGTTTTTAAGAGGAAAGAAGTGCTGGTAGGACTTGCTTTCAAGGCTAAAAAATGTGCAAGAAGTTCTTCGAATCCTTTAAACCAAGCTATTATCATGATAACATCATTCATCATAGCAGCCCCCCCGCCAAACCAGCCCCTTTAAACACAACTCTTCCTGCTGTATAAAGTCATTCAATGAAAGATTTTATTACTGCTGTCTGTACTATTTTTCCAGGGCGCTACCATAATAGAAATCAACACAGAGAAATCGGTAATAATCACACATGTTTCATATTGGTTCCCATGTGGAAAACATTTCAAAGGTGTCAGTGCCTGGAAAACCTGATGGTTTCATTGAATACCAGAATGAAACTCCAAGGCAAACCCTGAGGAGAGATTAACACTTGGAAGTATAAAATTCAGGTAGTAATGAGAAGCCAGGTGTTCACTGTCAAGGATTCCAAGTTTCCCTAATTACAGGCGAGTATCTGACTTTAACTGCCTCTCTCAGGTGAGCCAGTAATCCTTTGTTGACAAAGATTTATAAAGAGAAAAAAATAACAATAGGAAAAGAAAAAGAAATATGCCTCTGTTTGCTGCTATGGAGAAAATATTACACAGGCAGTCCTATCTCTAACTAAATTAAGATGAGAGAGGGAGTTGGAAGTCATGTTGCACCCACAGTGATCATTCTGCAAATTGCAATATGGATCTAGAATTTCATGTTAATTACATTTTATTTGAAAAGTGCTGCACTACACAGTATTTTCCACAGCAGTGGAGGCTTGATTCTGCTCTCAATTATGTAGGTGTAAAGTGGAGTATCTCCAGTGAAGCTAATGAAGTTAGAGTAGTTTAACACTGAAATGAGGAAGATTACAATAAGGCCCTAGAGCCTGCAATATTGCTACTGCAGTTAATGATCATTACTGCAGAATGCTGTAGTCTGGTAATTATTTTGTTCATGCAGGTAGAAAGATACACAAAACTGGCATTGATTGCGTCTGTAAGAGAAATAGTCCAAAATTCTCCAACCTAATATTGTCTCTCCAAATTGCATCGCATATTCCTTTTTGTGTGTATTGTGGTTCTGTGCAAAAGGGAGTGTGTTCAGATTTTGAGGAGGCTAATTTAAAAGTCTGCATGGGAAGCCGAGCATCAAAGTAACAAAACTGTGCCTTCTGTTTCATTAATCCTTTACCTGCTCTGATGTCTATTGTCGTTATGTGGAGAACCCATTACTTTTGCTGCTTTCGGAGCATTTTGATACAGACTTTAAAGTATGACAACTCAGTCAGTCCTAGTCAAAACCACTTTCCAAATCTAGGTTACCAGTCGCACCGTTACATGCCAGCCAGGCTTTCCCAACCACAATGTGGGGGTGTGTTTAGGGCCATAAAGTGGACCCGAGTTCTTGCTCCTGGGATATTGGGTGGAGCAAGTCCTGGTGAGACCTTGTGTTGGCAGCCCAAGACAACACATATCTTGATATTTTGGGTATCTCAAGTTTGTCTCTCCCTGGGGAGGTGTGGACACAGGAGCTACATCCATGCTGGTAAGCTAACCTGAGTTGGGAGTTTATGCTCAGGCATTGGTATGTGATTGTCCACACTTAAACTGCTAGCAAGGTCCCTGTAATGGATTTAACCAGCATGTTATCTCAGCTGGGGATGGATGGGAACAGAACATATAACAAGAACTACCCCCAAAAAGCAGCTGGGATATGGCCATCCTGTTTTGGGGGGTCTTGAGTGTGTATGAATGCAGGCTGGGCCTGGTTGGCTTCAGAGCCTAAAAAAGATCTCTAGTCTAAAAAAGAGCTCTAGTCTGCTCATGTTTGTATAGTTGTAGCATAGTATAGATGCAGTTGTGTAGCAGCAGCCATGAGGCTGGAGCAGAGATAAGTCACCACCAATCCGTCTTACTTTTTCCTTGAAGCCCTGTAGAGCCAAACTCAGGTGCAAACCTGGTAGCCCTGGGGTAACCCAGTGGCTACCGTTCAGGAGTTAAACTGTTGAGGAGCTGAACTGTATGCTTTAGGGCACAAGGATATTCCACGTGGACAGGCCTGGATGCTCTCTGCCTGGTGATAGCATCCAGCTGACCCACTGCCTGAGCAATTCTGAGCCACCAGCCCAACCGTCCTTCCTAGAGAGGCCCCAGCCTTGGGGAGCACCAGGGTGGGGAGCTGTAGGCTGAGCTGAGGGTCTCAGGACATGGGCTTCTGCCTGTTCCTGGGACTGATCAGGCCAGGTACAAGCTCAGTGTAGCCTTGGAGTAAGTGATGTGAAGGAAAGTGGCTGGATTACGGCACCTAGCATTTTAATTCTACTTGATTCATACTTCAACATAGTCAAAGTGTATAGCCAGTGCCAGCCTCTTTGTTAGTACAGCTATCTGGTTTATATATATATTCCCCATGTATTAATATATTTATTAAAAGGGCCATTTTTTGTGAATGTATCTCTTAAAAACTCCCATGCCAACCTGTTTTTTCCAGCCAGGTAACTCAAGCTTAACATCAATGTTTGTAATGAATTTTGAACATATGACAACATATCAGTCATAACATGAGAACAGATCATGTGAAAAGATATTATTAAAAGATTACTATCTTCAGATAAACTGTTTCAGCAATATTGCAGTCCAGGTATATGCAGATGTAATAACAACTCCAACATCAGCTACATTTTTCAAAGGCAGAAGGAGTCCAAAGATCCCCAGATCGATTCAACTGGGAGAGGAGAGGCTGTCTTTATGTATCTTTTAGGCTCCTGGAGATTTCCCACCTTTGTACTTTACATTTGGGATGGCAGGTCCAGAAATTGTTCTGTAGTTGTGCTTTGATGGGCACACTTCTGCCATTGTGTTTGGAGGTGTTGAATTGCTGCTGACTTGTTTGTCACAATATTACTCCTAATGACTTTTAAAAATTACTGTGTGTTGGCTGCTCTTGCTTCCCTCTCAAGTGATGGTGAATTAGAGGGGAAGCATGGAAGGAGGTGGATTCAAACAGCCTTTGCAATCAGCGTTCGTAGGAGGCAGGCAGGGACAGGGACAGTTTTACACCATAGGGTTTGCTCCTTTTCCTTTGCATTTCTCTGAATAGAATTGTACTTCTTCACCTCTCCCCAAACAGAAAGACAACACAACAACTCATAAGGCAAAGGGTTATAAATTTCTTCTCATTAGGCACTTGTCAAGTGCCCCGAGCAACTGAATGCTGAGAGGCTCCCCAGAAAGGGAAGCCAGCTTTATCCGTGGGATAAAATGCAGCTTGTCCTCAGGAAGGACATCGCAGTTCAGCTCAGAAGCACGAGCTGGAAAAGGCATACTGCACATGTTCATCATGTAATCTATCTCCTAGGATGCACAACTTGAAAAGAGTTCGTATGTCACTGCAATATGTCCCCTTGTTTATCTTCTAGACAGACTTCATGTATCATGTTGATAAATTGGGCAATGCACAGGGCCAGTTCCCTCCTGCTGAGGTGAGTGGGAGCTGCATGGTGCCTGATACCAAAGCTAGGGAATTATTCAGATTGACTAACATAGCTGAGTGCATGCCAGGCTTGTTTTATTTTCCTTGTCAGATCTCTTGGAGAGTTATGGAGCTGAGGGGTGACTGGGTTTCAGGAGCAGGCTAGAGGATGGTAGCACCACTTGCTTAGCAGCACCCCACGTAGCACACACCGTTCAGGACCTCCAAAACGAGTGTGGTTGTATAACTTGGGGAGCAGCCCAACCGCAGGTGCAAGAGGCTCAGGGTCCAGGGAAAACAAAATCCCCATTGCTCTGCTGGAGCTATTGCTCAGGGTTTATCCTTTTTAGTATTTGTCCTGGAGGGTTGCTTAAGGCATTGCTGTAACATAAACAATTATTAATAATGATTCAGCAGCTATGTTACTCTGTGTAAAAGAAAACAAAACCAAATAAGGCTAATCTTTTGCAATACTACTTGCAGTTTCCTATAGGGACTGGTACGTATCTTCCAGCCATAAAATAATTAAATCTCACTGCCTTCCAGTGGTGAAGGAGCTTGAACGCACACTGAGGTTTCGATCCTCACATGGCTAATATCTTTGGCGGTCTGGGCCCAGATATTAAGATCATATTTTACCAAAATGGCTTCCGATTTTTATTTTGTGTTTGAATACTCAAACAAAATAATTTCAGAGCCTGTTCAGTGTCAGTGCAGTGAACAGCACTCGTACACCTGGACTCTGCTACATTTGTTCCTCACATTTGTGGAGTGAAACAGTGACCATTTTCTTCCTCTGGAATCTGAAGCTTAACACCAAGCAGTGTGTCCAAGCAGCTGCTGACCGGTGAACACCTCTTTGTGGAGCCCACCTGCAGCACTGTGCTGTACCCATGTCTGCCGTCTCTCGGGGGCTCACATGGAGAAGACCTCATGTAGAGTTTCCTGCTGGGGTTTCTCCCCCAGCACTTGATGTTTGCCCCAGGAGCGTTCCCTTGTGGTAATGCAGGCGCAATATTGCCTCGTGCGACATATGAACGATTTGCTTCTTCACTGATGGATATTGTGCTGTAATGTATAGAGCTGTTCAAATGTAATGGACCCTCCTGATCGGTGGGTTCAGCAAGACCATCGAGGGTAGCATCCCACTTCTGTGTTTGGGAATGGGAGGGAGAGTAAGTCTGGGTGGGTATGGGGGAGGGTTATAGGGGGTGTAGGCTTGTGTGGCTATGTCTCTTTTGCCACTGACAGTGGTCTGCTACCATAGACATACCTCTAACTCCAAAAACTTTCCTCGTGTAGCTGTCTGGCCAACAAATACATGTAATTCTGCTTCTGTTCTATAAGAAAACAAGAAGGAGTTAACCCAAGTGCAGTCATCATCATAAATACAGCTTGGAGAGGGAGGCAGCTAAGTCACTAATCCGTTTTGAATTCAGCCTGGTGATGCAGAGAGAAAAGAGTGTTTGGCCAAGAAGAAAACTACCGTGTATATCAAAACACACACGAAGAAAATTAGCTTGAGAATGGGAGATGCTGAACATAAAGAGAAGAAAGCAAGAGAATAGAACCAAAGATAATAAAAGTAAACAGCCACAGCCAGACTCAGATGTTCTCTCTCCCATTAGAGATGACTTAACCAACACGCGTTGCCTCACTGGAAAGGTATGCAGGCAGGTGTGACTCAGGATCAGTCCAAATGCAGCCTGTTGTTCTATCCAAGATGAACATTAAAATATAGAAGTAAATAACTGTATTTTGTACCCGAAAAAGTAATTGCGAGGGACTGATTCTAACATGCCTTAGGGATTTAGCCATGGAAATCCCACTGACCTTCAGTACTGCTTATGCACCTACATTCCTTAGGTGCTTTAGAAAATCTGTGTGTATGTACTGGGCTCAAGGGAAAGTCCACTGTTATTATTATAATGTGACTATGATTTTAAGATCTTGTAATGTACTCAATTTTATACAAATTTACACAGTAGTATTTGTCATGTCAGGATTGTTGCCATCAAAGCGTAAAGTTCAAATGGGTGTGAATTACTGAGACTTAACATTGTACTTTGAATTATGTCTTTTTATATTTACATGAGAATGTCCTTTCTGAGTCACATCTGGTTTTTGTGCTGTTTACAAACTTCTCTAAAAAGCTGAGCTGAGAATATTTGCAGTTAGTTCAGTATGTCAAACAGAGGAATAGAATTTAGCTCTATTCTTAAACCATGATTATTTATGTAGCAGGCATGTTGGCCAACAAAAAGAATGAAAGCTGACGGGCATGAAAATAACCAGTCTGCTTGTACATGAGTCTTGCTTGCAGTGGTCCCAGCAGGAGCTTGAAGAGGGCTGTGTAAATTGTGAAACAAAGGGTGCAAAGTTAACGCACACCAGAGATGACCATTTGTGGGGCTACTTAACACTACAAGTCCCACATGGTGGTGAGGCTGTGAAAGGGCAGAAGGAACTCAAGAAGCTATAGGAGCGTGTGTGTCCATGCTCTGGGAATATGTGACTGTTGGCACTGAGTGTGGGCTGGTGCACCAAGTTACCAGTTTAACCTAAAAATGCAGAATGAGTATAAGACAACACGTAGCTGTTTGGATCATGCATACCCAAAGACAAATTAAGGGAAGATTAAACTTAAAACAAATTACAGTTGTGAAATGAGGTAATCAGAAATGTGAATGCATCACCATCACGACAGCCACATGCCTTAATCTGATGCCTACAGGCATACCCATTGGCACATGCACTGTGAGAACTATTACATGATCACATATAATAGTTTTCCACAGGGTGCCTACCTCGTTTATTGAATGGCATGGACAGAGATCGCTGGATGAGACAGATGATCAATAATTGGTTTTAACCTTGTTTTTTAAGAAATAAGTCTTTCGTTATTTTCTGCTGGCCAGTCCTCTCTCTAATGACTTTAAATCTATTGGACAATCTAATCTAAACTTGACGTGGGGAAGGGGGAGTAGTGTGTGTCCTCAGAACCTAAGTCGGCTCAACCAGCGTATTAGACATCAGAGAATCAACATAGGCTCGCTCAGAGTGAAGCAGGTTCAGTTAATTCTGCATTTCACAGTCTGTTTTGGTTTGTCACTCATAGTGCTCCTCATACGCTGTCCCAGCAGCAGGCGTACCCCAGATAAGGAATTTTCACAGTGCCATGGACTTTCTTCTGGGAACTGCTACTCTATCAACTGACTACCTTGCAAATACAAAGTAAGATTTACAATGATGAAGGGAAAGATAAGTGTTGTTATCTGCATGCTACGGAAGAGGATCTAAACACACAGTGCCATCAATTTTGGGTGCTTCAGTAGTTGTTTGTATAAAATGGGACACAACTAGGTTTTTTTGATGTGCCAAGCACTGGCAGTTCTCAGGCAGAGCTGAGACAAGTCAGAACCACTGGCAGGACTATCCATCCCGTGGACTCAGGGACGCACGTCTCACAGTACTGCTCTTTTGCACTGTTGTGTTGTATGTGTCTCTGCTAGAACATGTGATATTTTGTGTGACTTGCCTCACTCTTTGTAAACCCATTTGACTCTACATAATGCAGTAGACTCAGCTGAGGCTGGAAACTGAAGAAATAGCGAATATATTACTGCATTTTCAAAGCAGAGTGGAACTTGTGGAAAGGTAAGAATCTTGGCACTGAGAGCGTAAAGAACAGCTTACTGCACTTAGTAGCAAGCTACGATGAGAAACAATTTGTCCGCTGTCAGTATCTCACAGTGTCTCTTGCTCTCCCTCCCATCCACCTTTTTCAAACTTGCATTCCTGAAGCCCTGCAAACTCCTCGTCTTCCAAGAACCATCTCACAATGCCAAGGCAGGCTGATGGAGTAAAGCAGAACTTTGTCCTTTGGCACCTGTGTTTCTCTTATCTTCCTTTCTTCTTTTTTTTTTTTTCCTTTTCCCCATGGGAAAGAATCTTTGTGGCAAATATTTCTCAGGCCTTTCTAATGGGCCTGTCTAAAGGGGAAAGGAAAAAGGAATAAAACAGACAAAGCATGAAAACTTTTGCAAAGATGAAACCAGGAGGGTATTTATTACACTAAAAATGCAGTAGGATGAACAAAAGGATCAGTCTGGAACACCTTGCTGGTATGGCCATCTCCTTGATGTCAGTGGTTACTCATTTGTGGAAGACACTGTGGGATCAGGATACCAAATATTTCTCATATTTTGGCTACTTCTAATAAACCTGTCAGCTCAAAATTACCAAGATTTATGAAGTAATTTCTAATTGGTCTAATTCACTTACATATATCATAGAGTCATCTATAATATCTACTAAAAGATATATAATATATATAAAATCTTGATCTAAATGGGCAGTTGGAAGCTGCAGTATGAAGCTTATCTGTCCTGTTCCTTTTACAGGAAACCTTCTGGTATATGATTCTTTTCATTACCTATACTGCATTCTGTCACATATAGACTCAAATCAGCAACTTTGTATAAAGTATAACTCTGTATAAAGTGGAAAAAAGGAGAAAGGAGACTGCAAATATTTTGTTAATATGGTGATGAAAATGAAACTCTTTTTATAAAGCTGGTACTGAGCTATTTCAGGTTTGAGATATACATAACATTATGCAGTCAAAATGAAGGTGCCTCATCACATATTGCACTGCTTTTGATATAAAAAAAAATTATGTGCAATATTTTATTTAATTTCATAAAATTAATCCAAGAGCAAAACTGCATGATCTTGTATGGCAACATAACTTTGTATTCATGGCTGATTTTTTTTCCCCTTAACACAGAAAAATAATGTGGGTTGGTGCAGTGTCCTAACACAATAGGGGCTAATGAATAGAGCTTGCTGCACTCAAGAGACTGCAGTTCAATTACTAGTGGTGCCAATCAAGTCAGAAATATTAACCATGGTAACAGCAGATTTGAGTTGCGTGGAATGAGGCAGTGGCTTCTTCGGGAAAATCGCCTCTTGGGAGGGAAGGGGATGCTCACAGCAAGAGTTGCAGAAGGTGGGAGAATGCTTCTTTCTGGCCAAGGAGAGCAATACTCAGCTCATGCTACAGGGAGCTTTGTGCTGTTTGTGTATGTTTTCATTGCAAGTGTGCCTGAGAGGTCATAATTAGTAAGTGTGACTTAACTACTGGGCCCATACTATGTGCATAACGTATAAGTATACAACATATTAGTTAATCATGTGAAAGATAAATTTCAATGCAGATTAGGTCCTAAGCAGGAGTAAAATGTTGCTGAAGTCAGTGTGACTGGGCTGAATTACACCAATCGAAGCTGTAGCCTTTTATGAGGATTTACTTAATATAGTGCATTTGTTCTGCTGGCTGATGATCAGAGTGAGGATCCCTTGATTTGATACAATGGCAGTGTTATGTATTACTAGCATGAACAGGAAGCAGCTGGCGTCCTGTTCAGAAAACAATCTCAGTTTTTATTGCAGAGAACAATATTGAAAAACAGTGTGTGTGTGTGAGGGGCCTAATCCTTAAAAATGCGGGAGTTTGGATACTGTCTCTTCATTGACTAGTCACTTCTGGACTAAGTCTAGATTTGTCTCTTTTTCACAGAAAGCTGTTCTGGTGTCGGTCCTTTGGAACACAGAGAAAACCAGCTAGAGCCCCAAAATGGCTGTTTTGCACCTGCCTGCTGCCTCTCCTTCTCTCCCAGCTGGTGAGTATGCTCAGTTGTGGAGTGCTTTTCCCTTTCTCTTATTCATGAAGAGATGGCACATCTTTTTGGTCAGCATCACTGAAACATTTCCTATTCTTTGTCTTGGATGCCATTAAAAAAGCCAGCTGTTAGGGACGGTTACTGTGCTGTGGGAGCTTAGCTCCATTGTTAACTCAAACTTTGGTAAAAGTATACGATGGGTTTGTTAATAGCTGAAGAGTAATAGCAGCCGATAAGTGAATTTGAATGTGTCTGCAAAGCTGGTGAAAATCATGTGTACTTAATACGTTTTTCTGAGGATTTTGGAATGTGCAGTAACTATCATGGTGTCTCTGTAAGGCAAACAGGTGTAGTGCCTGGACTGGGCAGCTCTTGTCTAGTTCAGGCATCTGAAATGTAGTCATCCTGCTCTAGTTTTGTCACCTTAGGCCCCTCTTGTAGTCAAATACTATGCAATCTAGGGGGATATTTCACGTCAACCATCTCAGAACCTGTCCCAGGATGAGAGGAAGAGAAGTTTCCACTGCCCAGAAATGGAGCTCAGGGACATTTCGTCAACCCACATTTGGTCTCTAAAGCCAGGTGGCATAGAGTGGCTTGATGAATGTGTCCTGACAAGTTAGGAAAAACAGCAGCAAATGAAGTGAGGGCAAGCAAGTCTGTCTAGTAACCGAGGCTGTGTTCTGGCTGCCAGGAGGTTGAATTTTAATCTCACTTTTAACACTATTGTCTATTTGACCTGAGACAGGGTCACTTTCCATCATTTCCTCCTTTTTACCCCTGTTCCTCCTCCCACGCTTTGCCTGTCTTGAGCACTGAACATTTATTCAGTGTGGGAGACAGTCCCCTTTTTCTCCTAATGAAGACTGAATCCCAGTGTCTTACTCATAGTAGAAAATGTGAGCCATCTGGCTAAGATATCCTGGTAAAAATGCTCTTAAGTCACTGCTGTTTCAATTGCATAAGTGACTTAATCAGTGGAGGAGGATGAGAAGCCACTTGTCATGTTTCTTAGAGCAATGCCCTAACCACCGGGCTAAACCATGATTTACTCACTGGATTGACAAATAACTAATTATTGAGAAACACCACCAGAAACAGGCTGAGGAAGCTAGTGCTTAGTTGATTGACAAGCTGTTAGATGTTTGCTTCAAAAATGCAAGAATCACTTTCAGGTAATTTTATGACTGGTTCAGAACAGTGCCTGGAGCCAAGGTAGTCTACAGGCTTAGTAGCCATCAGGCTACTGGGCTATTTTCTTCTCAACTCAAGGAATATTAAAATAACAGTAAAGAGAGGCTGAACACTCTGAATGCCTAGTTCAACATCCAGGGCATTCTTTTTGGAGAAAAGTGGTTTGGGTTCAAATTGTGTTTAGTGAAGGACAGAACTGAACCAGTCTCACATGTCTGGGCAGAGCAGTAAATACTGGAAGAGAGTATGAAACCAGAGTGACAGATAGTAGCATTATCAGCATCTAGCTCTCAAACCCTTATTCCACTTGTACAGTGCAAATCCAGAAATAATGTTGGGATTACTGAAATTATACTTTCTGGCAAATGCTGTATATTATTTCACCTGATCTTGATTTGTCATGTAATCAGCCCACAGCACTTATCAAGTTGCTAGTAATGGCTGCTTTAGTAGGCAATGTGTGAAAATACAGGAAACAAAAAATTCAAAACTATGCACCCTAAATTGCATCCTTGGCTCTGTTGGCTTCAGTGGAATATGCTGGATTATTCAAGATCTTCATTCCTTTACTTCCTATTTTCTCCTTCTCTAATGAATCTTTATAAAATAAAGCCATTTCTCAGCCATTTTGGCAGACCCATAATTGCACTATTCTCTACAGTAAAAGTTGCTAATAATCTGTAAATGAAAAGGCACTGTCTCCAAATTTTTCTTCTTTCACTCCAATAAATGTTGTTAAAATAACTTTTTTTTTAGAATCCTCCCCCCTCACCTGAGTGGAAGTGTAGGAAAGGAAATATGTTTAATCTTCATTCTCATGCTTTCCTGATTCACCTGGCTGCTCTTGGGAATTTAAAGGAAAACAGTTCAATAACGTAGAGGAAAATTACAACCTAAGTTTTAGGCAACGTTTTAGGGTAAATGAGATTCCACTGTTATTATCCCTCACCATTGCCTCTCCTCAGCTCCTGTCTGCCATATGAAGAAATGTGCTCTCTTACTAGCAAAGTACTTGTGGTAGAATATGGATTTAATAACAGGGTAAGTTTTATTTCTGACCTAATAAGTAATGTTAGTTGAATGATATTCAGGCCAGATCTACTAACAACAGTATATCCTTTGTTTTTAACAATATTGCATTCTCTATAAAGAAAATATCTTCATAACAAACAAAAAATCCCAACAGGCCAACCAAACAAATAAAAATTGAGGGCCTTGAGTCTAGTATAAGCCTCATAAATTGTTCTTCATGTTTTTTTTCTTATTTAGAAAGGTTAGGACAATAGTTTCCCTTCAGAAAATGTTTGCCATCAAACAATATGAGCTACTCAGTTATTTCCGTGTCTGAAACCACAATCCATGATGTCCAATACGATTTCGCCAGGCCTTTTAAATGATTGCAGGTTACAAGCTATCAATAATGCACATCCTTGTAAAAGGCATAGACCCACTTTAGCATCTTGTTTTGCACGTCACTATCTTGTGTCTGAGCAGTCATTTACAACAGAGTCACGCTAGAATGGCAGCAATACGCTGTACTTGGTGGAAATATGCAGGATGTTCTTGTGTATGGAGCGAAGTAATTCTTTTAACAGGTGAAAGTGAATTCTGTGGTATAAACAAACAAGAACATTGGCTTCACAGAGATGATAAACCATAAGCTCAGAGGCTGGTAGAGCCTGGCCCTCAGCTGGCATAAAAAGGAAAGAATTACTGTCTTGAAATCAGCATAAAGAGCCGAAGTGAACACGAGGCAGAGGCAGATTAGAAGAGTGTGGAAATGGGAATTACCTTTCTGCTGTGACAGTAATTTACCTGCACTGCAGGTACCCTAGGAAAATAGGGTGTCAGAGCCCCATGGGAAGCTGCATGTCTCTAAGAGGGCAAAGCAGGGTGCCTACTTGAGGCAGGATTGGGACAAACTATGGGCTGCCTTTATCTTATCCCCTGGCTTTCAGCTGAAATGCTTTCTGCTCCAAAGAAGACCCTTATTAGCAGGCTTAGTGTTTTCTTGTGTCTTTATCTGACCAGTTGTGGAGATGACATAGACTTCTATGTCCAGTCTACTGCAGAGGAACTGGGAACAGAAGAGGTGACACTGTAGCCAAGAGGAGGAAAACAGTGCAGCAGACAAAGAGCAGCCAATACATATCAGGAATTTGAAGAAGATACCAAATGCTTCCATTACCATGGTAATCATATACATTAACACAAGTTTCAACACCATAGTCTTTCCTATTCAATAGCTAAGAATAGAATATAAGATACAAAGGGTAGTGAATTGGATAATGGAGAACAGATCTCAATGCAAAAGTAAATGCAATCAGAGATCCGTGTGCATGTAGATCTTCCTCAAACAGAATATAACTTTGTTAGCAAGGAGAAGATTCCTCAGTGCTATAATTCTGCTGAATACGAGGAGTTAGTCAGGCTGTTATTTTGTTATGTGCTTGACTACCTGTTGATCTTTCCAAAACAACAGAACCACAATCTAGGCCTCAGAATCACTCAGGAACAGTGGTTTGAAGACTTGTGGAGGTGACTAAATACTAAACTGTTGTAAACGGCAGGGGAATGATTCCATTTTTAGAAAAGAAATGTGGCTGCCGTTATTATTGTTTGCATAACAGTCCTGCAGTTTCTTCACAATTTGTACAGATGTGTTCAATTTCAGTTGTTTGCCCTCTCAGTTTTTCTGATACACGGTACATCATTTTCTTTAAGATGCCTAAGAGGTGGTGATTAATGGTGTGTGATGAATGGGCAAGATGATAGCTTTACTTTAAAAGGAAGAATTCTGTATGTGTTCTATATGTGAAAGTAAGGCATAGACTGTCCATTGTAAATTATATCTTGCTGTAGTTCCTGCTTCATGTTATGTTGAAGCACCACAGCCCAAACAACATTCAACATGTGTGATGGCCGTAAGATATTAAAGTAGAAGCGGAGAGCCATATATCAGAGTGTCAACATCAGTAACACCCAGCCAGTTAATCTCTAGCAGCCTTTGGTACAAGTTAGATTACCCTGGAAGTATGTGTGCAGTCTCTCTCTTTTAGCAGGAAGTCAATGTAAGTATGAGCTTTCTGATGTCAAAACAGAAAACAGGGACTTTACTTTAAAAGCAGTAGCAACGATGCTGGAATGCTTCAGCTCGTTTGGTTTACTGAGTTTAAGTGATGGCTGTTGAAATGTTTAGCTCTGCCATCTCTTAGTGACTCTGCAAAGGAAGAGTAAACCTGATATGGTTTTCATGTCTTTCAAGGTGCAAGGACCTGGCTGTGAAGAGCAGCTGATCACCAATCTACTCAGACTGGAATATCAGAAGGTTAGAGGGACTTTGGCATTAACTTCTCAGTCAGTACAATAGAGCTGGTCTAGGAATGTAAATGGCTGCTAGATGCATGTGCTTAGCAATTCCTAATTTCCATTCTTAAAGGTCTCCTATACTAACAAGTACTATGAGAACAACTATAGCTTGTAGATGATTTTGCCGGTCACACAGTTGTAGATTAACATGTTGAAATATTTCTACATTGTGCTATGGAACTGCAAGAGTGACCCATAGTATAGATAAATAAATAAAGAGAGAAGCCAAGCTTTGACAGGCTATATCCAGTAACGAAAGGTGTATAAGTTCCATCAAGAATTCTGAAGATTCATACAGGACTTGTATTCTTTTCCTTGGCTTGCCTCGCCTTGCTTTGCTTTCCTTTCCACCAAGAAATCAAGCAATTTAGCAGAGGATGCAATCACAAGATCTGGACTAGAATCACAAAATCTGAGCAAAAGATGTATCTGTATGCATAGTGCCGGGCTAAAATTTATTCCATTAAACCAGGCAGGCTCAGAAGTTGAGAGAAGGTGAGAAGACACAAGCCTCACACTCCTACCTCTCCCAGGAAGTTTCAATGTCTTGAAATAAATGGAGAAGCATCCCAGGACAGCTTCATGCTCCCTAAGCACAGAAAAATCTAACATTGCTTCTCCTTAGATGAAGTTGGTGAGAAATTAAACTGTATGACCTACTATTATCTAGGTGGCTGCTTCCTTTGACATAGCTGTTTCCAGGATGTAGATGATGAAGAACAAATGTTACCAGTTCTGTGTACAATAGATCAGTAGTTTTGTATTCACCAATGACTAGTAGTCAATCAATGAAGTCATGGGAAGTGGTCTGCAGATGAAACCTGGAACTATATTAAGGATTATTTTCAGTATTACCTTCAAGTAGAAGTTAGATTATAAGAATGCAGAGTAACTTGAATTAATTTGAATGACAGCAACGATCCATTGGCCCTAAATTTTTGGGAACCACCTGCTGAAAGGCAGTATGTCCCAAAGAAGTGCTGCTGTCCACATCTAGAAAAAGCTCATGAATGACCAAGAAATTGGAAGAAGGGAAGGCTCTGTATCAGGATTTCTCGTCGTGCAAGCAAAGCGAAAGAGTTAGAAATATGGCATATGAGGACAAAATCCACTGTTTGAGGGACTGAATTCTACTAATAACACTAAGTCATCTTGGAAAAATTATGTCACCATTGGAATCCAGGCAATTAGTCAGCTTTTCTGGCACTGTGGTATTATTTCAGTCACATTACTTTTTGGGAATGAGCTAGATTTATGGTGTCAGCATCGATTTTCTAGAACAACTAGCAGAATATTCATATGTCACTTCGTTTTCTCCTTTTCTTTCTCAGAAATGTCAACATTTCCCTAGATGAAGTTGTTTATGCATGACGAAACCTGTTCAATATTCTTGTATCTCTTCTTTGTGCTTGTGAGGCTCCACTGTAATAGTAGACACACGTGTGGAGTTAGTATTGGAGAACACCCACAATTACAGCTACTTGGGCTTCACACTTGAGAACAGAGACATCCACCAGGAAGGAAGAGATGACACTGCAGAAAAAAACCCCAACTTTCTTGTCCTCTTTTTTAAAAGGGTAGACGATAGAAATCATGTTGGTAAGAAGTTCCTCCAACAGCTTTATTAATATGTTTTTTTTGTTCTTGTAAATATGAAGAAAGATTAAACAACCAAGCCCTTAGAGATGGAGGTTTTCACTATGGCAGTGAATAGGGATTGTGCGCCCCTTTCCTTCAGCCTTTTAAAACTATCAATAACTTTTCTAATAAGAAGAAAAAATAAATGTAATACATTCGGTGTTTGTGATAAGCCAAGTTTAGGTTTAAAATGAATCATTCCTTGCAATTAGAGACAATGAAAAGGTTTGTCGAATGGTAAAACTACCATGCACACCACTTTAATCTGGCTTCATGAAAGGCATGTTTGCCTCGCTAAACACTTAACTATATTGACAGTGGAGCTGAGATGCCTTGCAATCAGGCATTATTTGATCAGGCAGTTCTTGTTGTACTGTACATAGCTAAAGAGTTGCTTTAAATACAATAAATAAATGTAAAATCTTACACAAGACAGCACAGCTTAGTAATTGCTGTTTTGGAGCTCACGTCGCTGCAGTTATTTAGCTCAGCATTTCATCTCCAGCTGCAGCACAATTTTTGCCAAATATAGATAAATGAAGTTAAAGTTATTGGCAACGACTAGTTCTGTATCCCTGTTTCGAGTTCATAGATTTCATAGGAAAGGCCTTCCTTTATTTTTGTAGCAAGCAATTGTTTTGAACTCCGAACTTTTTCACGTTCCAGTACAACACAATGTTTTCAGTTCTACTTTATCAGGCAGATACTGGTAAACAGAGAGAATGAGCAGGTTCCCTGTTTGAGAAATATACCACATGAAAAGTGAGGGAGGAACAAGCTCAGAAACTGAACCTCATTCAGCATATTTTAGGGGTTTAATGTAATCTTGATAGTGAATTTGCAGACAGTGCCTTTCAACGTGGGATGTCTAACTCTATAGAGTGCTAATTTCATTACTTTCTACGTAGTACGAGATGACCTGGTAGCATGGTCTGCTGCAAACTGTCCCTCTCACTACAAACTACGTACAGATGATTTTCTGGTTTCTTTAGACCTTCCGTAGAGAACAACTCCTTCCATCTGAATTTAACAAATGAGTCCATACAAATACAAATACATGTACATGATTGATACATAATATTGAACATGTTCTAAGTCACTACAGAAACATTTATTATTAAATAAACTCAAGAATTGTAAAATTTAGATATATACTCTTATTTCTTCAGATTCATTCAATTCTATTTCCTTCTCACTCTTGCAAACACATTAGATATTGCCACTTTCACAGCTATCTTGTGTTTATCTGTAAACAAGTAAGGGGGGGTCAGGAAATGCTGGTGTTTCCCTCTGACCCACCTGGCTGCTTTTCCTTTGATCTCTGATCCCTTCTGTTAAAAGGCAACCAGAAATGTCTTACTCTCCAGAAAGCAAACTCATGGAGGTTTTATTTTGAATGGTATGCATGGCAAAACACATCTCAAGAGCTGCTGTGAAATGGTCTAGATATCGAAAGGAGAAAGCACTTCCTTCTTTATGTCCAAACACTGGCCTAGAGTTTCTTTCCATAAGTTTCCATATTAAAAGCATGTGCACATCTTTTGTCATATGCTACTTTTGCTGTGATAACTTCACTTGGGACCACAGCTTTAGAAGTAGTAAACTCTAAAATTTCATTGGGAAGATGCCTGAAGTTTGCCAATGAGTTTTCAAAGGAAAACCATATTTTCAGAATTAGGAGAGCAAGCAATTTTTTTTTTTTTTGCCTGTGAAATTTGCCTGATTCATGCAGAGTGACTTTGGTTTCAGCCAAAGAAAAGGCTTCTCCTTTTTGTGATTTCTCACCAGCTTTACCGACACTGTGAGTTTCACTTCACAGATCCTGTGTCACTCTTTTTTCCAAATAAAACTTGGGAGGTTTAATGAAGTTACAGGCTTTTAACTGAAAAAAACCCCCAACCCACAAAAAATGCCAAACTACCTAACAAAATAACACAGCAGCAAATGAAAAACAGATATTTGCATTTGCCTGCATATTGTGGAAGAGGGCAAATATGTTTTGTTAGCTAACACCGAATGATTTTCAATAGATGTTATGAAATGATCCACTTTTCAGATCGTACTCATTTTGATATTACTTCAGAAAAGCCCAGCTAAGAACATCTCTTAGCTCTTTTGAAATTCATGGGGTCTCACAATGTAGGGTGTATAACTTCTTCCTATGCTATAAATATAGTATTTGCTCTTATACTGGGCTTTTTCATTGAAACAGCTGAAGCATATTACAAGTAGAGCGAATTAGGAATGATGGGGTTTTTCATATAAGAAATGTTGGTGAAAACAATGTTTTTCACTTTTGAAAATATTTTTATTACAAAAACAAAACTTTTTTTAAAGACAACATCTTTTTCCTTGAAGGCTGTCATGGAAAAAAGGTACTGTTTCCCATGGAGAAAAATATTTCTGCTTCACTGAATGGCTATAACATAGCAATAAATTTCCAACACAAAATTCAGGATTATCTTAATTAGGACCACTATTTAAGCCTTGCGTTCTCCCTGTAATGGGTGAATTGTATGCATTTTACAAAGGAGTAGACAGAGATGTTACTAATTCTTTAGGTTTATAAGGTGAATTAGTGCAGTCACAACAGAACTGTAGGTTTTACATCCCCATCTCCTGTTCACAGTACTAAACCAGCTGAAAATAGTACTTTACAATATGAAGGAGAGAAACTGGAGCTTTTTCCAGTATGATTCTCCTTTTTCATGAGAGCAACAAGTTGATGTTCCAGCCAGTTTCTACAGAATTGTTATTCCTGTTATTGGTATTGGTGAAACTTTTCACTGGTGGACTCAAAGAACATTTTTCTGAACATTTTGTACCAGTATAACTCCAACAAATGCAGCTATCCCTAATTTATACCCATAAACGAAGTAGATAGGGATCAGGCTCACTGCTCTATACTGAAGAGGAGATATTTCTTAGGGCTGGATGAGTACCTCTGGTTCCTACTGTCTCTCATGGGTTGGAATTGACTCCCCTCAGGTAACCGTGCTTTCTCATGGCTACTCGTACATGTCATTGCCCATGTGGTCCAGAACATATTTTTGAATATCTGAGTCGAGCTGGCTTTTGCTGAGGAGCGCATCAGGCCACGCTCCCTACGTCTCTGCCGAAACCCGCGTATGTCCAGGCCCATTTTGGTGCCTTGTAGTCAGAGGGTGAAGTTTCACGGTCAAATGTAACCATTTCTCATTCTGGTTATTTTCCTCATAATTAATCAACCTGACTAGAAGGCTGATCTGGTCTCATCAGCTATGTAGCTGGAAAGCAAAGAGAGAAAAAACAGAGCCTTTCTGATATCATGGCTGCATTCCTTCGGCATATCCCTCCTGGAGAGCGGTTTACCACAGGGTCTCCTGTTTGTACATACAGGGCTGCCCTCCCCCTTTGAGCGACATAACAACAACATGATGTGAAAATAAAGCGAAAAACTCCCAGGAATGTTCCTCTCCAAAGCACATGTGCACATACAAATGCACACAAGCGAGCTCATTTACACACTCAGGCAAATGCAGGCCTCTGCACGCGCACAAACTCACGCCCTGTCACATTTGGCTCGATAGCCAGCGTAGTTAAATAATGTCAATAGCAGAAAGTCTTACGGTGCTGACACTTCCTCTGGCTGTAAAATATTTACTGTTCCTTTAAAACTGTGAATAAAAAAAAGGTCAGTCTGTATACTGAACAAGGAGTAAAAAAAAAAAAAAATCCTTTTTTTATTAGAAAACACTTGAAACTTATCATGTGCAGCAGATGGGAGTAGAAAATGCAGCTTGAAGACAGTTATATAAATATATCCTTGATGTCTGTTTTGCTTTTCAATTTGCAGTGAAAAGTACAAAGGTAGAGTAGAGCGCCAGTCAGGGCTGCACTGTGTCTCTTGATATCCATTCCAGATGTTGGCTAGACTTCGTGGAGCCAGGCTTATGGCACTGAGGCTGGAGCTAGTTGTCTTTTCCTCCAGGTGTGATGCTTCATGCTGATCCCCCCACATGCTAGCCTGTCTTATCCAAACACACTAAGCTCTGTGACAGGCATCTACCACCTTTTTGACCAAAATTCACCTCCCTTCCCCCCCACCTCCATGCTTTCCACCCACCCCAACTTCTTTCAGCTTGATGGGCTCTGCAGACAAGCCCACTTGTCCCTGCCTATCATTCTGTCACTTCAAAAGCAAGTCCCCCTAAAAAAATGAGCTCTGACGTGGTTCTCAAATAATGCTAGTCAGTTAGTAGCTGCTTTGAATATTCCTCTTTGTGTTTTGAGAGTGTCTGGAGGTACTATTTGACACCGAGTTTGTCTGCCAAGCCTCTAATGGTAGTTCTCTGTTTGTGCATGCTTGTAAAGGATTTTACACTGTAATATTTTAACTCCCTGATTAAACATTGCTAAGCACAGAAGTATATCATAAATCTTACAGGCGCCAACTCCATTTATCTGAATGTTAGTTACTGTCTATAGTGGGTAAACAAATTACAGCACAGTTTATTACAATATATGGGGCCACGATGTAGCTCTATTAATACCTTGTACCCCCTGGAAATATATTGTTGGCTCACAGTCTGAATTTTCTCTCCTGAACAATTAAAAACAAATTCTGAATGGAGGGTGGGAGGGTGCATGTGAGAGGGAGGGGGAAGCATCAGGCACTTTCAAGGGGAAACTTGCTGGGAGTAACAATAATGAGCTGCAATATCAAATTACTACTATCCTGGGTTTGAGGTCAGTACATATTGAGCTAGTTGTAAGATATTAAAGTAGAAACTTTTCTAGTTTGGAATGCATTAATGCTGCTAAAGCTGCCAGCAAAACAGCTAGAAAGCGTTTGAGTTGGAGAAGGCAGAAACAAAGGAGAACGTTAACAAGCAAGAGCACTGGAGGCTCTTCCTTCCCCAGCTACACGCAGCACGTTTGCAGAGATCGTTCTCATTATCGCTAGCATGTTTGAGGTGCACAGATCCTCCACTTGTTGATAGGAGGTGAGCACTAGAGAAGTTGGAATATTTCTGAAGCCATCTACAAAAATAGTCACTTCTACTTTTTATCAGTTTTCTTAGCCTACACAAATAATCCCAGTTATGTGAATTTATTGCAATCAATGGAAGCTCTGTCTTCTCAAAGTGCAGAATAAATGACTGGTTAAAGTAGAAAATTAAACCTTTGGCAATTCTACTGGGAGGCTTTTGGGAGGACGAGTTTAACCCCATTTAAGATGGTTTGTGATACGTTTCAATATAGAAGTAGGAGCAAAGAAAGAAGTGTTATAAGTTTTAAGAAAATTCATGGCAACTATTAAAAATAATTAAACCGCTAAAAAAACTGGAACAGGATCAAGATCAAAATAGTATGTGTAAATCCCTGTTTACTTTTGATGTTATAAAAGCATCACGGCTACTTGTCCTGGTGCATGGGAGTGGTGGCTAATAGGCTGACTATTAGTGGAGCTATACCAGTTGGAGATTACTTACAGTGGTGCAGTCATGATGGTAAAATAAAATAAAGTAAGTAATGGTTGTTCCCCTAAATCTGCGCTAATGCCTGCAGGGGGGCTAGCACTGCAATCTCTGATACAAACTGACGACCCCGACATCACGTTCTGTGGGAGCAGGCACAGCTAGTTGCTATCTCCCTTCCAGGACACCACAAAACACCGACATTTTACAGACTGGAAAAGAGTTCATTACTTGCCGGGGCAGGGCAGGATAATGTTCTGATGTTCTTAGCTGGGCTCCAGTGGCCAATAACACAAACACCATCCTTCAGAAAAGCAATCAGGGCTTGGTAAAAATAGAAATCCAAACATTTTTGAAGTTTTTGCATATTATCAATACTGTAAATCGTCACATAAGATTGTATAGCAACTGGTGAAAATACGTCTGTAACTAATAAAATAAGAACCACGGACTTTTACCTAAGCAGTTTGTCTTTACATCAAGAAAGAAGTAAGCCTAAATTAATTGCTAGCCTTTTTCTACTAAAGCCAATGCATTTAGGCCAGGGCTGAACTCAGTTACGAGATTCTTAAAGAAACACAAGTGTTATGTTTGTGTCAGTTTGTAAAGATTTTGTTTATATACACACTCATTGCTTGGTTCAACAATGTGTTCGGCATTCTGGCCTGATCCACCAAAGCATTTAATCACATGTGCAGGCATGTAGGCGATTTCTTTCACATCAGTTAAACTATTTATGTGCTTAACGCTGAGCACATTGAAAGGCCAAGCCTGCAATGGAATTATTTTTTAAAAAAATGCCATGCAGGAAAAGCAATGCAGTTTGCAAAGGTACTATCAGGGCACGTACCAGCTTATCCCTGCAAAGAGAGCCCGAAGGTGCTGAGCCCTACTTGCTCATGCTCTAATTGACTCCATGCAAGTAAGGAGCTCCAAGTATCTCTCACAAGGTGTTTAGGACACATCTCTTGATCACCGAGGTGGAAGGTTCAAATAAAGTATGTCCTGACTTCTAAAAGAATAGGAACATTTTAGGAATAAAATTTGATTCTGCACCCTGAAATATTTTGGGTAATCAAACCAAGACTTTGGGAAGTGTTCTGATCCTGGAAGGACCCACCCCGTACAGTCCTGTGAAGTAGGGGAGTGTTTGTCAGAGGGATGCCAAATAAACCAAAGTGTAATTTCCTGTGGTTAAGCATTTGCACCTCAACTGGAACTGATTAGGAAGGTTTGAATCTAATAACTGGAAAAAGAGGGGCAGGAGGGGTCACAGGCTTGCAGAGGTTCTCTGGAGAAGTCAGTTAACTGGTGAGGGGACCCTATGGGGACATCAGAAGATATTTTGGCAAAAGCTGAGAGCTGGGAGAGCAGGATAGGAAAGAGGTGAGGCGGAATGAACCTTTTAAACCTGAACTAGGGAGAACAGCAGAACAGGACAGTTAAGTGCAGGAAAAGGCTTGGGGCAGGAGAGTAAAAGGAGGGTTTGCCTGCAGGCTTCTCACTGGAATGGAAAAGCAGAAGGTAGACTAGCTGGTGTGTTGGTCTCCTCAAGAAGCTCCCCATAGCAGGCTATGAAGAGCCACTGAAGGGTTACATCTTAACTGGTCCTGGAGAGAGGAGGGAAAACGTCATGATGGAGACTGAGGTAAGCAGCGAAAGATAATCAAGGTATGCAGTCCATCTTAAAATAAGAAAACTTAAAAGGAACTATGGGAACTAACAGAAAGAGCTGGTACTTGGGATACTGTGTTGAAATACATGCTGGGGCACATATGCGCAAAAGACCTAGACATAGAAAATGGCTTTGTGTTGAGATCTCAATAGCTGTCTGGCAGAGAAAATGAAAAGGCTTCCAGTAAGGATGGCTTCATCCTATGGTATCTGATAAAGAAATTTTGGAGAAAATAAAAAAGGGGAATGACAAACGGCAGTTCTGCCGGACTGATCAGTGGTGATATGGATTATTTATCCTTTCTACCCCATTTTCTAAGACAGAAGAGAGAGTCTTTTTAAGACTCTGATCCATCAGGTGAATTTCAAGTTTGGGTGTCATTCGTGGTATAGAAAGCTGATCTCTTGATTTCATATTTGCAGACTCAATGACGTGAAACAAGTTTATCAAACACCCAAAGAGGTTTGAACGACTTCTTGGACCTTTGATGATTCTGCTACTCTTCACACAGTATTCAGTGGCATAATCATGGACTGGTGAGGATGATGAAGGTTGTCAAAAGGGACTGTAATGTTTATTGGTACTGTAATACTAAACTCTTTTTGTGAATATTCACCAAGCATGTTAACTGGCAAAAATATTTTGATGGACATTGTGTAATAATAATTCCAAAAGTCATTTTCAAATTCACAGCTGTTTGCATTTGCAATGAAAACACTATTATTTTAATTAAATCAGGGAACAAACCCCAGTAATATAGGATCTAATATTCAATCCCAATTTATATGACTTTTGAGTTTTCAAGTGCCCTGAGACTTTCTGGCACCTCTCAAAACAAAATCACATTGGAAGTAGTCTGTATATGACTCAAATCAATGATGGTTTTTGCTTAGTCAGCAATGGGATTTTGGATCAAGCTTTAGCGCACACACACACAATTTGAAAGATACATTCATTAATCTTTTCATTACTACTTTCCCAGAGGTTTTCTGGAGCAATGCTGAGTTTTAAGAT
This sequence comes from Fulmarus glacialis, assembly GCF_000690835.1. Lineage (NCBI taxonomy): Eukaryota > Metazoa > Chordata > Aves > Procellariiformes > Procellariidae > Fulmarus > Fulmarus glacialis. The sequence goes on from NW_009209966.1 coordinate 37,151, forward strand.
GGGGAGAATCAAATGAAGTAATAGGTAAAAGTTACTTCAAGTGTAGTGGCCTGCATGGTAGAAAGCATGGAAACACTCATGAGAGAAGGAAATGAAATGAACCCATGGTCTGAACCACAGATGTAGTAACCAGTTAAAATCACGAGCAGAAAATCAATCAAGCAGTACTAACCATGAAGTTACAACATCTGGCTTATGAAGTCACTTATCTACACAGCACTAGAATCTGGAATGATATAGTAGACAAAATATCGTATTGTTTTCCTAGCACTTACACTTTCTTTAACCATCTACTTTTCGCCAATATTTAAAGACACTGTGCTAGATTGACCTTTGGTTTGAGCTTTGCGCTGTTGTTCTCAAGGTCAGTCACGGGAACTCCCTGTCACACAGGTCTGTTCACAGCATTTGGTGACAAACATATTTGTGGGCAATCCCCACAACTCGTGAAACTCAGCACCAGCTTAAAAAAAATTAAAGATTAATTTACATAGATTAATTGTTTTCTGGGAATACTTCCTTCAGCTCTATGTTTAACTGAATTCTTTCTGTGTCTTTGTGATGAATTTTCTACAGATGAATTTCTTTCATGAGTTTTATTGCTCAAGTTCCACCTGTATTTTCCAGGGGCTGTGTTTGTAGTCTTTCCCACTGGATATAATTAAACCGACATCCATTTTTTTTTATTTCAGGAATTTAAATGAGGTTTCTGTGTTATAGCTATGTCACCTAAGTTCTGCTCATGCTGCAGCTGAGAGATAGACGTGTTGACTGCATGATGCAGATCTTCAGTGGTTTCAATAAGTCTCCATGAAGACACAGGGAACCCTAGGGATATTGAGGAAAAATGTCTCAGCCAGCACTGGTGGAGAAAGCCATAAAATGCTGTTCCACTGGTGCTATGGCGAGAGGTTTCCCCAGTGCATGCAGCCAGACTGAGGGAGGGATGGTGCCTGTACCCCTGATCTGTCTGGTCATATTTCCATGTGGCCATGAAATACCACCAGATGCACTTGATGGTTTGCCCACTGCACTCAGGGAGCCCACAGACTGCTTGGGTCCCTGGTGGATGCTTTAGAGAAGGCCAAAAAGGGCCCTGCATGTATTGTACCTTGTCATGATCCACATAAGCAGCTAAAATTCAGGCCTGTGTGAAGACTGCCTGTTGTAAAAGGGAGAGCGCGTGACAGAATTACTCTTGTGACTATAACAAGGGGAGCCAGTGTGCTAAGAAAGGAACACATAGCTGCAGGCTAGATGAATTAATTTTTCTAGGACTGCGTGTGTCACAGCCTTGATAAAACTCCATTCTCTTTGTACACTCCAAGCTGCTGTGTTTGGGTAATATTACAAGATATCTAAATGTTTTAAGCTTTCTTATGTCTCAGTAAGATTTAGTCTCTCTTTCTGTCAGACTTCTTTGATACGGTTTTTATCTACTATTGTTTCAGAAAAGCAAGACTCCTACAGCCCAGCGCCTCCTCCCCTACTTCTCCACACATATCTTTTCCAAGAACTCCACATTACGGTCAACATAAACTTGCAGTTTCTCCTTTCAAAGATATGGGATAGCTGAGGTGGACAGAAGGGTAGCAAAACCCATCGCGTCTTACTTCAGGTAGCGTTAGAAGTACACATCTGTGGACAAAACATTTCCACATTCAGCTTTCTGCTTCAGTTTCCTCTTTACCTTGGATGGTTTCTGTCCTTGGGTCAGAGTTTTCTGGGTTGTCCATGACATTTCTCCAGTTTCAGGTCTGAACCACTGAGTTTTTCTCAGTCCTGTCTTCTCCCTCTTTCTTTCCTCTGAAGTGATCTCAGAGGAAACAACTTCTATAAGTCCCTTTCCTATACCTCAGGTGATCTTTAGATAAGGTGTATCAGATGATCTGTTTCTTGGTAACTAATCTGTAGTTCAATTACTATCTTTCTTGGGAATCAGACTTGAAATAACCGTTTGCTCTGGATAGTTGCCATCTTTTATCCAAGTGTGCTCCATTTAAATGGAGGATCATCAAAGTTTAATGGCTCACTATTTTTAGCCATGAGCCAGGTGCAAGCAACTTTTCTGTCACCTACTGTGGGTTTTATGTCAATATGGAAGCAAAGGATCAGAAGAAGGAGCTGAGTATGCCACATTCCTGTTGGAACTTGCATCCTGACAGATGTCCGTAAGATTCCAGTGTCAAGAAGAAATCATAGGTAGAGAAATTCCCCCAAACTGTCTCAATCTGAAATGCTGTTTAACCATATGTCTCGTTATAATTAGCACCGGTAGGATGCATATATTCCAGATCTGAGTTGATAAAATATATTCATTTTGATAGGATGATTTTATAGAAATCTAAAATATTTTCTGCCTGAGTGTGGAATGCAACTGTTCTTGCCAGCGATCTGAAGTCAGTCTTTTTGAAATGCAAGCACAGCCGCAGAAAATGGTGCCTAACTTCACTGAACACAGTGCTCTCCCGTGGCTCCACCATATCCCCATCCCCGCCAGCAGTCTGCAGGACCCTGTGTAGCTCAACGTCCACTAGCCAAGAACAGGTCTGGTTCCCTTCTACCACCAGTGTGAGAGATCCCGTCTGTTGCAGAACTGATTATCTCTCACTTCACAGGAACATGCTTGTTCTTTATTTATCAGTGATATGAATCCCTACATATAAAACTAAAATTATTTTTGGGTGAGATAGGAACGGTTTCCAAATTAAATTATGAATTACCTAATCATTATATACGTGTTGCACTTGAACACATGCGAAGCATAGATCCAAGCTGGATGGGCAGTCCATAGACTCTGAGGGATTGGAATTCACATCTTTTTCACATACAAGGTTTGGAAGGAATGAACTTCAGAAATTCTAGTTCAGC
>NW_009209966.1:40031-100919 GCF_000690835.1 Fulmarus glacialis
ATTTCGCCTGGGATTATAGTGGAAACATATTGAGTGAAGAGACCAGCTAATTGTTATCACTGTCATTCTTATGTAAGAAGTGCCTTCGGCTGCTTATGTGAATGGAATTAGAACATAAATTCTTGACAACTTTAACACATGCTACCTGAATACCCATCTGCTTAGCTTAAGAACAAAAAAGGGGTTCATTAATGTAGTGTTGAATAAATTAGCTATGCTGCTATATGTGTTGAAATGTGTTACAATATTTAGCACCGCTTCCTTTTTTTTTTTAAACTATATCTTAAAAAGCCTGCTGTATTTTTCATATGAAAACTAAACAGCAAATTGGATCTGCATCTAACAAAAGAAATTCTTGTTTTGAAGTTGCGGAGTGGTGGCTGACCACTCATACACATGGGCTGACTAGAAATGTTGCTTAGAAACACCACGTTATCAAAGAGAACCCAACATCAGGTTGGAGTGTTTCCCAGACAGCCGGTTAGTGGTGATAATTTGCAATGGAAAATTCTAATATCTGTTCCAACACTTCTTTATTTTCTAGATCTTCTTACTTTTCCCTCTTCAGATTATTTCACTTTACAATTTTCTTCCCAACTCTGATTTGGAAGATAGCACAGAGGTATGGGAACTGTATTTTTGGGTTGGTAAGTGCTTCAGCAAATATTAAGAAAATGTTGTTCAGCAGAGTAAAATATATGGAAAATCCACGATGAAGGAACTGCAGTGCAAATTAATATTATTGACATGAGAACTGACTTAGCTAGATTGTATTATTTTCTCTGTATACCTTAATAGTAACCACCTATAGTGGACTTTTGTATAAGAATTTACAAATTCTGTACAAACACAGGAATTATCTATCCAAACATTGCAATCATCTCCTGGGTAGAACAAGAGGATGATTTTATATTTTCGAACAGAAGAAGTTATGCAAGCGAGGCAACTAAAGAACTGCATTTGTCTTGTCCTGTGCAAGCAGGAAGATTTAACAGACTCTCCTCATACTCCAAGGCAATTTCATATTGCAATAGCCTGTTGTGTGCGCCTCTGGTCCATGCCAGGACCCACAGCATCTGTCACTCCAACTGCCACGGCTGGAGTTAGGAGGAAATGGGTCACACTGGGACATATGGAGAAAAGTAGTCTCCAAGCAAGCTGGGTCCTGGACTGTTTAAGTTTTATACATATTTACAACTTGAATATATATGTTTTTTATGTGTGTATATATATATATATGTAAAATCCTATATCTTATAGAAGAGATTTTGTCCCGTCCTCCCTGGGAGAATGGCTTCTAACCCAAAGCCGAGCCCTTGTGTTGACTCAGGGGGAGGAGTGCCATCTACTGAGTCTCCCACGTGAGTTCGCACTTCATCTGCCGGGGTTTCTTTCAAGGTCCTCAGGGGAAGTGCCCAACCAGAGTACAGCAACTTCTCTTTTTCTTAAGAAGAAACCTTTTTATTAAGCATGCACTGTAAGTTGTTGGATTTCCCCAGCAGCCCTTCTTAACTACCAAACCCAAGTCTCTTTTACGTCTTTCCCATTTAATTCAAAGGGAAACATGCAAAGTAGTGTCACAGTAGTATTAAAGCTGGTTCCCTGATCAAAACAGGTGGCAAGACTCAGCGACTTTTTTGCTTCTCTCCTATCTTAAAATAGGGCAGTTCTCTTCCTTGAAGCCACCATTGAATCATGTGCAGACAGACCTCAGCCCTCTTCTAGCCCTTCATTTGCATTTCATGTTTGTTCTGAGGAACAAAATAGAAGTTTAAGTTTTATGGGCAAACAGGAATGTAGAGAATGGCTGGAGCGTGTAGGTGGGAAGTTTAAGGGACTGTAGGTCCTGTGTACAATACATTGTGTTTTCAAGGCCATGCAGGGGCATGCATTTCCCCGTTGCTCTAAGACTACTGCCAGTTTCAGTGTAGTAAGCACAAACTGAAATGTTTAGATTACTTACAATATAAATGTCCCCTGCCAGAGATATCCTTCATGTGGGAAGGTGAAAATGAGTTGTGAAAACAGAGCGTAGAAAACGTAGATGACAACAGAATGTGAGTGAGAGAGATGCCACAGAAAAATAGTAGAAAAATGCAGATCCACATTTAAGATTTCTATATACTCTAGACTACTAAACCACAGTTGGTACAGTCTATACCATAGATTAAGGTATATTAATGTTCCCAAAGGAAGTAAGGGGAGGTGAGTTACCCAAAGGAGAACAATCAAAAAGCTGTGTGTCCACCCAGGGCAGGAGCCCACACGTCTCCCATAGCTTTCCATACAGCTCACACTTTGTCTCCAGCATCCAAGTGCTGAGTCCCATGGTCACAGAGGAAAATGAATGTCTTGGAGATCTCTTATTGCTTTTATTGCTCACATATCTCTTATAGCCCCCTATGGGTACTGCAGCATGAGCAGTCACTGTCCTGGGACCACATCCTGTCCTTGTGGTGCTCACCTGTAGGATGAAAAGCAACACTGGCATCATACAGCCACCACTGGCCAGCAGCCAGGCTGAATCTGCTCCTGTAGATGTCACAGAAAGAGATGGGAATTGCAATAGTGATGATTTTTCTTTTCTCAAAGAAAAGAAAACAACTGGGTGATATCTGAGTGAAGAAGATTTCACTGTATAGTACTATAAGCTCACACTCCCAACCGGACCATGGTGCAGATAAGGTTGAAGTGGCGGGGTCCAGGATAGCTTCACAACTGCATGTAGTGCAGCAAAGTCAGTGCTGTGTTGGTCTGGGATTAGCACGTATGCCAATTAGTGTGGTACTGATTCTGTTTTGCTTCTTTCAGATGAAGCATGGATCCCTTCATAGTGCTGTGCTGCACCGAAGGAAATTTCAGCTTAGAGCAATTTTAGTTCAGGCAACTTTGTCCTGGCTTGATGGCATGATACAACTATGTCTTAGGTCTTATTAAAGAGAGGTCATCCAGTCAGGGAAGAAAAACCATCATATGCACTTTAGATTGCCATTTATCCAGCTTAGATTCTGGCTCTTACCACTTACCTTTAGGCATTTCCAGTGAATCTTTGGATTCAAAACTTCAAGTTAAAACAAAACCCAAGCATTTCAAATAATACACAAATGCAGGGGGAATAATTGAGATCTGTGTATAGGAAGATGCCAAACAGAGATAAAGAGACAAAAAGTCAAACTGATAGCAGCCTGGCTCACAAGAAATAGAGTGGGTGACTCAGTCCTGAGCAGGGGAATGCAGTGACTGGGGATGCGACAGCTACAGTCCTGCACTCACCATGGCTCTGGCCCCATCCGCTGGCCTTAAATAGCTGCCTGCCACTGCTGCAGATTGATTTATCTCTGATGAGGGTTAGTACTGCTGTCAAGAGTAAGCAGGGCTTAGGCATTTCTGTTTTTTAAAAGGGTAATCTTAATTTTTTTTTTTGCTTTTTAGCACATTGTGAAATACACGCAACTTTGGAGAAGCAAAGCCCATTGTACAATCATCATCATAGCATTTTTATAGGGCCTGATTTTCTCTAAGGTCAATCTACTCTTATACATGAGTACACATGGAAATAAATATACATATGCATATGTAGAGATATGTATACACACACATACACATATATGTATGTGCATTTATTGAACTTAGTTTGGTTAATGAAGGTTTTCCATTGGCTTCAGCAGGGGAGGTTAAGGACTTAGAGCCTATCTAATCTTTGTGTTCGTTGATGCTAACCTTTCTTTTGAAACTTAAATTCTGTGTGTTCTATATATGCCCAAGTTTTGGCGCATCTGAATTATTTATGTCCATAAGGTCACATACAAATTTAGTCATGTATTGAGTAAAAGCTCCTGTACAGACAAAAAAAAAAAAAAAAAAAAGTGCTCAAGGAATAGCTAAGATATTTCAATATTTGTGACATATTCAAAAAATGTGTGGGATTTTTTTGGGGGGGAAGTTTATACCTGCCAATATTTGCCAACCTGGGAACTTTGTGTTGTGTACAATCCTACCAGTTTTTTACATTCATGGAATACACGTCATTGCAAATACTTCTTTGATCAGAAGCAGACCAAATTTCTCTTAAACCATATATGTTTTTCCAATGAAATCAGAGTCTTTTTGCTGCAAAGGATTAATTTACACAATAATGGTATATTTTCAAGTAAGATTAAAAAATATCATCTTCCCTTTAAAAGGTTAAGCATTGGTGAATTTCTTAGTAATGCAAAAACCTTCTTTCTAGTACTTTCAATTCTGTTCCAAAAATTTCTGCATCTCCTGTGAACTTGCTTCAATGAATCATTGAAAGATGAAATCATTGAAAGAGTCTTCTTATTCTAAGAAGAATTCTTTTTGAAACTATTTACAAATAATTTAAGATGCACAAGAGATTATATAGATTAGCATCACTGTTTAAGTATTTTAAAGTGCTTCTGTCTCACATAATTTTAAAGTTATAATACCAGTGCTGGAATAGCACGTGTCTTGCAGGAAATCACTAGGTGGTGCTATTTTACATCGTCTGCCAAGCTATTTTTCTGTGTTTGAGCAAATGTTCAGTCTTGAGAAGAAATACATAAAGCATGATACTTTATTAGAGGGACTTATAGGAGCAAAAGAGGCATTTGCTTTATGCTGCTCTGATGCCCTAAAGTTTTAAGACAAAGTTGCTTGCTGCCAACCAGGCTTTGGTGTTGAACAGAGAACTCTGAAAGAAGAGATGTACAGTACCTCTATTCAATTCAGGCTTTATTTTTTCAGTGTTCATGCATATGTGGAAATAAATATGTAAGCTAGAATATTCCCAAACTGTCCCTGACTTTTAAATTCTTATTCACTAGGAAGCTGACCTATAAAGCTCTAAGACACTAGTACTTAGAAAAAGGAAACATCAGTATCACAGTGAGACACTGATGGGCTTTCTTCTTAAACCGAATGATGTAATGTAGACATACTCACTCCAAGTGAACCTGGACTATGCACATCAGCAAGGGATATATGTCTTTTCTCTAAATGGATATAAAATTCAGCATAAAGGAAATGGCAGGCCTGTGCAGCTACCTTTCTTTTCCCCAGAAGAGTAGCTGTGGAGAGAACCGCAGCCCTAGTTCCAGTTCAGGCATTGGCTTGCCCTGTTGCAGGAACCGTGGGTAGAAGAAGATTGCAAGAACGACCCAGGATTGAGTGAGTGGACAGAACAAGAGAGACAGGACATTTTCCTCCAAAAGTTTGATCCTAGCTCAGTCTTGCTGAAATTACATATTCCTTTGCTCTGAAATGGCCTTGTAAAATCTGTATAACATTTACATACAAAATAATTATTTACTGTTATTGCCTGATCACCTGTTTCCTGTTTGGATAAAATTGGTACTGTGGATTTGCCAAAGACCACATCGGTAACCAGTTCAGTTCCATGTGATAGTATTATTGGTTGTAATTTTATCTGTGGGACATGGGAGAGAGAGGAAGAATTTTAGCATCATAAATAGGACAGAAAAGGAAGAAAATATAATTTTGAAGTTTATCTACCCGCTTTAATTCAATCTCTTTCCATACATTAATTAAGAAAGTCTGTAACAGAGCTGACTAGAAACCAAAATGCCCGTCTCTTACAAAGCTGCAAATTTTCAAAGAGAAATTTTGGTTCTGGTGTTCAAAAATACACCAATTGTAGGAAATATTTTTACAACTGAAACATGCCTCCATACCAGTAGATTTTTTTCCAAAATTGATATGGTATGATGGACCGTGTTTAATTACAGAATATTTGTATCTGTTATTTTAAAAACACAGTCACCTCTGCTCTTTATTTAAACAAGTATGCAAATTTTTTTTTTTTCATTTTTGCCTCGGAATCACTGTTTTTACTTAGTGCATCAGACAGGGTATGGACTTGCTTGAAGGGCGTTTGGTAAAGAACATTCTCTGAAGGACCTTGTCTTATAAATGTGTATGGACAAAGAGCTAGGGAGTTGCAGGAAAGAGGAACAGCTTTCTGGCTCAAGAGGTGCAATTCCATGTAATTTCACTCTGTGATTACAGTTGTCCACAGAGTTCTTCTGTGACTAAACAAACATTATTTAAACCTACAGTTTTACTCTTGGCCACTAACTGTGCCTTCCTTATTTATAGGGAGCTTAAGATAGGATGCTGTTACAGATTTACAGGAATGCAAACTGCTAAGAGGTACAACTTATACTAATTGTTGCTGTGTTTGAATACACAGAGATCTCTAAAACATCCATTATTCGGAGATATCTGGTTCTAGATGTCTCAAACTAGGATCTTCAGTTGGGAAACTCTTTTAAATAGAAAATTTTAGCTTTAATCTCTCATTTGTTCCTATCTTGTAAATTATTAGTATTATTAATAATAATAATAGCAGCTAGTGCCCTAGATGTGTCAGGCAAATATATTCACTCATGTTTGGGAATAATTCAGTTACTGTGGCGACAGGCTGGACATAACGCTCAGAAGGAAATTAATAATCCTATGCTCAGAACATGACTTCATGCCATCACATATCGAGTGAAGAAGGGAAGGAGAATGAGAAGAATAAGTCAAGGTCCTGTGCAAAAACAGGAGGTGGTACAGCTATACCATCTTGTATCGCCTCACAATGTATATTCTCAAAGGGGGATGAATTAAGGTTTCACGGACAATGCTAATTCTGTGGTTTGCTGTTTTCTGAGTGCTAGGTTGAGTAATACTGACCTCTTTTGTATATATTTGAATGTATTCATTAAGAAAATATAATTCCAAATCTATTACAGTGTATGTGTGTGTTCAGCCAGATGTGTGTCCATCTACATTACACAATGCAATATAGATTCAGAATTACATTTTCTTAATGAGTACATGGAAAATCTAAACATAAAACATCCCAGGAATAGTACTGGTTTAAGGCTTTTGTCTAAAACCTAATTTCATAACAAATGTTTTCTGTTCAAAGAAAATTTCTAAGTGAAAGAAGTGTCAGTCTCTGTATGAAAAAATAAAAATCTTCATGCTAATGAGGAAAAAGCACAGCCTCCTTTCTTTGGACTGAGGAGGAAAAACCCTCAGCTGTTAGAGATCCTGAGATTTCCAGCTTATTGAAGCAAAGAAAAAAGTTTCAGACATGACTCCTCTCCACACACACCTTATTCATTTTTTTTCCAGATGCTTGTAATGGAGAGGAAAAATGAGGAGAGGAAAGATGTAGTTATCTAGCTCAGTGAAATGTGGCCAGCTGGTTCCAGATTTTCCTCATTTCTGCCCTTTCATTCTGATAACACTTGCACATTCATTTGTATTTCACATAGGCCCCGGAGACCTGTAATAATGATATGACGGTATATTGTGCAGCTGATGGAATTTTTTTGTGCGAGATGTCTTGTTTGCCCTGCACAAAGTAAACTCTGTTCAAATGAATGGGTGTAATAAAGTTTTCAAGCCACACTACGAGTGGTAACAATTTGAACAGAGACCAGAAACTTGAATGAATGCTTAAAATTTCTTGCTTGTCATTGCTATTGTTATTCAAGACCACATTTCCAGAGGTTGGCGCTTATTAGTCAAAATATTAAGGACTACAATGTGTTGTCAGGAGTAACTTTAATCTATTATAGGGGTAGGCTTAGGGGGCACTACTATTTAGAGAGACAGTTGTGAGGTGTTACGTCTGTCTCCTGATTTGTACTAACTTCTAGTAGTAGTAATTGATTGCTGGCCTTTATATACATGGGTAACTGTACACATATGGTTAGCTATTCTGGCATGCAAGTGAAAAATGGATCCACTGCTTGTCTGTATGCTCCACAAAGGGAATTTGGAGTGTAGTCGTGTTACAAAATACTCTGCATCTGGAGTTAAGGCAATAGTTGCTCACAAAGGGGTGCAAGTCACACAATAGGCTACTTTTCAGTAATTACTCTTGAGTTATTTAGGCCCCAAGTGCATATAAAATGAATTAAAAGAAATAAATTTGAGTTGAAGGTATTATATCCCTCTCCTCTTAATTTCTGTGGAAACCTTTAAAAAATCCCAGCACCCTGCTGTTTTGGAGAAACAAACCTAAAAGCACTGAGCTAATATACATGAACCAGAAAGAGAGATTGGCTGGTTTCAGCTCAGTCACAGGCTGAAAGCTCTGCAAAAAGTGGACGAAAATAGACCTAAAAAGAACATAACTGAGAAACATGAAGGATTCCAAAATGCTTTCCTATTGTGATTTTAATAGGTAGGATTTTTCTCTCCTTTTTTTTAGGAAATCTTGATTTTTATCATTCTCTAAAAAGTGCCAAATCTGAAGAGCTGTGTGCTATATTTTTTTGCCTACTGCCTTACTTCTTACATCACATAGTCTATCTTGAGCCTGTGTTTTTCATTTAGATTATGAGCATTTTGTGGCAAGGACTTTGATTCTTAATCATGAGTAAAATGTTCAGTGCCATTGCCATGTAGATAATAGACATTTAGAAAAAGATTTTGTAAACAGTATTTGCTTGCTGGAGGAAGTGTCACACTGGCATAACAATATGCTTCCAGATGAGTGATTATAAAATTATAGCTAGACTTTCATCCTATGCTTCACTGTATGTCTGAAACATACATATCAGACACCATCGCTGCAAAGGTGATACATGAAAGTGCTGCCTGACTGGTGAAAGTGAACCGTCACAATCCCAGAAGTGTGGCTTTGATGTGTGTGTGTGTGTGTGTGTGTACCTCGGTGTGCAAGCCTGCTCGATGTGATACTCTGGACATCATTCTCGAGACTCTTACTGTGCCTCAGCAAGTCCAGATCAGATTCCTCAGGGCCTGGAAATCAAGTTAAGTCTTTTTTTCTTCCCATAATTTACTGCCAGTGGTGAAAATGCAGAAGTACATATGCCAGCAGGCACAGCTCTTTTCTAGGATCCTCCAAAAATGGTCTCAGGGATGGTCCCAGATTGAAAGGAGGCCTTCTCATTCCCCATGGATCATGTCTTTACACATGAAACAAACTTTGTCTTGTCCTACTTGTATTTCTGTTGCATCTCTGTGCCTTCTTCTGTCAGGCTCTTCCAGCCAGAAAGCCATGTTTACTTCTGAGACATGTATTTTCATTTTAAAAGCTATTTTTTCCACAAGCCTACAATAAGCGACCAGAAATGGATGAAACCTGTAATTTTTGATGAATGTCTGTTCAAGATAATGCCTCATGTTATCATTGTCTCCTTTGCCCTTTCTCTGCATTTCTCCCCTCTTTTTTATTCATGAATGATATTTGTCATGTCCTGTCAAACACCAGATTACATGGATTTTCTAGGGAAGAATTTTAGCCTTACTTAACTGTGCAGTGAGCGCTGTATTTTCATATATGTAATATAAATTGCATAGCAATAAAAAACTATGACATTCGTTATCACTAGGGTCATAATTTGGTATGAATATGAATTTTTTACTTTGAATGATGATATATATGGCAAAGCGAGAACTCGGGATCTCTGTCACATGCTGCCATTTGCTGTCGTCCTGATGCCCCTAAATGGTAGGCTCGCTCTGCTGGCCAGCTGCAGAGGGAAGGGCCCTTTCCTCTCTTGCATTTTTCATTTCTCCTGCGGAGATTCTTACCTAAAGGTAAATTCTTTACTTAAGCTGCAATTGCGGTTAGCCAATTTGTGAAGAGGATTAAGAAAGCTCCTTTTATTTCTTCACAGGCCTGTTAAAGATTTTTCTGCGGAACACTGAAAACAATTGAGTTATTGTGGACTTTTGTAAATGCCACTTAACAGCTTTGAGAGTTTTGTTGTCTTTCCTCATTCTAGCTATAGGGCGTCTATAAAAAATTGCTTGCACTAGAACTCCCAACCAAAACTAGGTTCATCTCATCTCAGTTGGGGTTTCATTTCCAGCACAGAAGTCAGCTTGGTTTTGTAAACTCCACAGTTCTTCTGGCTGGGGGGAAACCAAGTTGTAAATGTGAACAAACAGATTCTGAATCAACCTGTGGAAACAGCACTGAGTTTTATGTTAGGATTTTGAATCAAGGTAAAAAGACAGAGATGTATATTTTCATGAATCAGACTGAAGAATAGCTCCTGGGAATTATTCCACTCTTTTCCTTTTCCTATATAAGTGGTAGGTTCTTGAATATGTTTTTGAATAGCACTTAGATGTCCAACGTTTAGTCCTCCAAAGTGACCATCCAATATAAAAGATTATTGAAATTATCACTATATTTTATCCAGTGAGGTGTATCTTGCAGGGCAATCGTTAGATATACAGCCCATGCAAATCAACTAATCTGCAGCCTGCGCTGGCTTTGGACAGGGTCAGTGTGGGATTTTCTGCTCCATATTCCCTTGGAGCCCTGGAGATCAGCATTCAGAGACACCTGCGTGGGTCTGCATGGAGCTGGATGAGGTCCAGGTCTGGACAGGCTTACATATTTAGTTTTAATACTACCTTTTCCACATTTGATAGCAGAAGTGATTTAGATCAATACAAGGCTCTGACACCTGTGGAGCTGGGTAGCCCCGTGAGGCACCGAAATGGCAGATTTTCTAAGTGAAGCTCCAGTACCGAGAAGTGGGAAACGCTGCTTTCTGTGATGTAATGCGTAACAACTGCGAGTCATTATCCATTTACAGTGTTCCGCTGGACAGTATTGTGATTTCACAGTATATGCTAGAAGGTTAGGGTTAGGAAAATAATAACATTGAAATAACTTTGATTTGATCAGGACAAATCTAAAGGCAAATCTTATGATTAAAAAAAAAAGGAGTTTCAAAGCTTATAGTTAATGGTTTTATTTGAATTAGAATCCCCTAAGATTTTAATTAGAATCCCCTAAGAGGTGTTTATATACATTAAATATGATTGATGGCTGATGTTCAACAGATTATAAAAAGAGAGTGGACTAGCTTCTGTGAGCTCTTTTGAATAGAAATATGAATTCTAGCACTAGAGAATGGATGGATTTCCGCAGTCTGGGTATTGTGCTTCTGATTCCTACTTATCCAGGCAGAGCACTTCATGCTGTTGGTGCCTTAAAACTTCCATGGTACGTCTCTCACTTTTCTTACAAACAGAAAAATGGCAGATTCCAGGACTGGCCTGTGACTAAGGACATCTTTGTCTCCCAGAACAAACTGACCAAAAAATCCCCTATAGTATAAAGCTAGTATACATGAAGCCTCTTTGTCTCTGTTTCCTAGCAAATTAAACAGCTTCAGAGTACAAAACCAGGTACCAGAACTCAGTTATCCATGCTGTCAAATTGTTAGGCTGGTCACAGGCATGGTGTTTGCCTGAGCTAACTGGCACCCTCCCGGACAATTTCCAGACAGAAATGGGGAGTTTTCTTTACCCAGAGAGCATTTTAGATGCAACCACCTTGCTTTGGAGGGTAAGAGAGCTGAATATGGACACAGACCATTCCAAGTTTGTTATCCTCAGCATCGTCCTAGGCATGTTTGATTTTGCAGAGATGTCAGTTGAGCTAATGAGTAGAACTCACCTTCTGTGTTGAAACTGTGCTTGGATGCCTTGATGCGATATGCCCGAGAGATCACATCTCCTGATATGCATCCTACACTATGGCTTTAACTTCAAACAGAATGCATAATCAACAGCCTCACTGCACACAGAATGGGATTCAGAGGTGCCTGAGGTAACATCAACCCTAAGTGATAAATCTACCTTACTTAGTATGCCTATATAGTATGGCTATATAGTGGTATTTATACTGGATTGAACTTAGGTTAAGTCTTTTTTTAGTGGCACTTCCAGTTCTTGAATTTTTTTCACCTGCTGTTGTCTTAGGTATGTCTATACTCATGACATAGGCATGCTTTAACCATTCCTCATGTCTCCTGTCAGAAGACTGTTACTGCACTGTTTCTGCCCAAGGAATTACCTGGCACACAGTGGTTCAGTAGAAAGACTTCATTGGCTTTCTAGAGGGCAATTGCAAGAGACTTTGATGCCTATTGCATGAAAGATACCATATACAAGAAGTCAGGGTTGTCTTCCTCCTGCTGTGATTTTTTTTTTTTTTGTAATCAACTGTAACCTGTAACTGATTACAAGTAAAAGCTTAATTAGTCTAGCATACTGACTCTGATCTCTTTGAAGAACAATATTCAGTTCCTATTTGTTTGATGCTGACAGGACATCCTCAAATAAAACCCTGTGTACAGAAACATTCAAATTTTGGGCAGGGGGTTGGAAAGGCGGTGGAGTTGGATTCAGATCTGAATGTTTTGCTTGTTCTACCCCTTGTAATGTGCAAATTAAAGCTTTAAGTCCAAATGCCTCCACACTTTGTCAGAGTATAAAGTGGGTCCCGAAGTTTGCTGTTCAGACCCGTCTCCAGTTAAGAACACAGTTTATTCAGGGAATGTTGTGTATGAAATCACTCTTGGAATATGACACAAAATCAGAGGAAAATTATATTATTTTAAATACAAACTGGGCAAGAAATAAATTGTTCCTGACCTGTTTCTGTTAAGGAGCTCAAACTTGATTAATTCTTGGCCTGGATGTTCTCTTACCTCCAGCAATTACATGCCGCTATTACAGTGATTATTTTATAAAAGCTAATAAACACTATCTGGAGTTAATATTTGCTCCCAAGGAAAGTTTGCCAAGAGCTTAGAAGAAGTTTACAGAAGATTTTGCCCATTAGGTTTGTGTACAACATTTGAAATGCCAAAATCCTTTTAGCATCATTAATCACAAAAATGCAATGTAAAAACAGTTGTACCTAATAAAGCTGTAATCTGATACAAAAATAGGCAAACCCTCAGGAATTTAACACAATAGGCCAAACATTGTCCATTCCAAATGAGTTCCAGTAATGCCACTATTGACTCGGCTTTGAATAGCCTTCTGCTCTTTTAAAGCAAATATATATATAGATAAAATAGGATTTTATTTTCTACAGTACAGATGCAGCTGTTATGAATCAATTCTTTCACAAAGGATACCGGCTAATGCAGTCCAGGAAAGCTATTTTGTCCAGCTTGCCACAACTTCTTCCTCGTCCTCTAAGCTTACAGATTGCTCTGTCTTGATGTCACTGGGGTGCTGGCTGCCCCCAACTCATGAGTTCCTCATGTGTAGGGTTCACTAGGGGCTGAGTCTGTCTGGCCATGGGGAAAACCGAATCTCTCCAGATTTCTGACCATGGTATAGAGCAAGTGTTGTGGGGGACGGACTGTTGTCATGCTATGGTGCTGACAGAAAAGGGAGCTGGGGCAGTGGTGCGAGGGAGCTGAGTTGTATAGGAGCAGATGTGTTGCCTCCCTGCATAGTCGCTCCCAAAAACCTGGAGCTCCAAATGTCAGAAGGGAAGTGACATTTTAGCCAACAAGGCATCCCTCCCTTGCCTCCTACTGTACTCACCTATTCTGTGGCCATCTCAGCTTAACTGAATATTGTCTGCAGTGATCATTTATTATTATGTACCCTATTTTTCAGTTTTACATGGACTTGCCTATTAAACCAAACACGCTTAAGAATGAAAGCAGTACAAATTTATTCTCTGGGTTAAGATCTTCAGTAAAAAGTTGGAAAGACATTTACAAAAAAGTAAATAAAACATCAGTTCAGTCGTAGAATACATGCATAATACAATCTGTTCTTATTTGTTTAGTCCCCCTCATCTTAAGCTGTGTCTCAACAGACCACTGTTCACCTCGTGGTCTGAAAGGTCCAGACCTTTTCAGCGTCTGGGTTTAAAGGCAGTACAGAAGCCTGATGGGCTTCCCTTCTGAGTTCATCCTTCCCTTTCCAGATGACAGTCCTTCTACCCTTTTCTTCCTCCCTCTCTCTTGCTTTTTAAATTAAGTTTCCTTAGATAGAGTGCAACATATTTTGATAACTCACATTTTTTCTTAGCCAATGGCAACATAGTTTTGACAGCTCATAAGCCAAATTTGGTTTTAAGAGTTATTTTGACTTGGCTATCTTTCATTCTCAGATTCTGACTCTCCCTACTTCTCACCTTCTCCAAGTCTGCTGCTGAAGCCTTAATTAGCTCATTTTTCTCTGGTGAGGATAGTTTAAAAACTGTCTTCACAAAATTCCATGAATTAGATATGATAAAAATTATTATTTTTGCAATACTGCTGTTATTCCCACAGTTCAGATATTGGAGACCACACGTGGCACATTAATAATGTGGATGATAGACTGTTAACAACGTGCATTGTCCAAGCTAATTCCTTCCATGCCTTTTTTTCTGTCATAAGGATTTCCTGTCATTTCAAGAAAGATGGGAAGACTGAATCCCTTTCCTACTGATACTGACAACAAGAAATCAGGAGCAATGCTGCATTGCGAGGTTCTTGTATGAAGAAGGAAGTGAAAACCTCTTGTTTGGCTGAGGAGAAGGCCGATACAGGCAACTACAACTCTCATCCTTTTTCTTTTTACAGTCACAGTTGGAGATACCCGTTCTGAGGAGCTTTATGGCTCTCCTCTCCTGATAAACATGAGAAACTTGATACATGGGAAAATGGGACTTGATGATAGCTTGACACATTCACACCTTGAGAATCAAACTTGGATCTGTCAGAGGCGCATGCTATGAATATGCTGATGAAACATATCCCACACAGAACACATCACAACCCTAGTTAAGAGGATTTATATTTGTCTACTACAAGTTATTCTTTCATCCAGCCCGCACTGAATTGCATCAGAGAGTTCTATAATAAGGCTCTGACCACATCATAAGGACAACATGGAGCAGACGATCTGACACGTGAGAATATGACAACACCTAAAACCTCCTGCCATGTTGCTGGCCCTGGGACAGCACTAACTTACAGTATCGACACTTGCGTCTCCCACACACTCTACCAGCATTTCAGGCTTAATAGTGACAGGTCTTCATTTGCAGCTTTGTGGTTATGATGAAATCTTTAGCCTACCTGATGTGCACACAGTTATCTATGTTACTTGTTCAGCTGGAAAGGGTATCCAGTAGTCACCAGTATTGATGCTCTCCAGCAGTTATGTAAATTCAGCTGTCAGCCACAATCAAAAGGAACTGACAGAAAGCCGCTCCATTACAATTCCCCCATTTCTAGCATTTAACATTCTTCCGTGGAGTTGGATTTTGGTCTGGAACAGTGCAGTAATGTCAGTTGATAGCAAGCTGGGAGTGAGCCAGAAAGTGAGTGCTTAACCCAGAACCAGCACCTCTGGGAGTAAAGACTTCAAGAATCAGATGTTCTGCATTTACATTGCTTCCAACTTCATACTGTGGGGGGGAGGGAGATGATGGAAACCATCAATAAGTTCAATTTTAATTTCTTCTTTAACATTTCTTTTTCCACACTTTATCCAGTTGGGAATTTCACACAAAACCTAGGACCATGTTCTTAGCCTCACAAGCTGCAGACTAAAAAGTTAATGAAATGCAGCTCTAATTTTAGAAATATCAGTTCATTTGGGGTCTGTCTGGCAGGGACAATGGTGCTAGGAAGCTACAACTGGAATGAACCTGGAACAGACAGCAATGATGCTTTTTGTTTTCTGTGTGTGAGACTTGAGATTTCAGGGCTGCCAAATTTCACGCATTCCCACATCTTAACTAAGTGTCACACAGTCAGCCAGGCTTCAGGGATTGATCGTGTTGGTCATCAGAAGACTGTGTGGTTCTTGCCCAGTCTTATCTGAGATATGGTCTCTATCACGTTTTTAATAGCACCGATCCCTTAAGGCATTATTTTCTCTAAGATTTTACTGTCCACATTGTAGGCAACATACATCTTGTATCCTCACTGAGACATATTTCTTTTTCCCCTGTAATTTAAACCAGAAACTGTTTGATACTGAAAGGACATGCTTGCTTTTAGTGCATGAAAACATAATAGGGAAACAATATTCTTGTTTTACATAATACATTTCTCTATTTGAGTCCCTTGCTCTGTGCAGTTCTGTGGATGAAGAAATATTGCCCTGTTTGTTATTTGTATTGTTGTGGCACCTAAGAGTGCCAGTTCTTGACTCCATTATGCTTCACTGCACGGAGAGAATAGGAAGATCTCTTTCTCCAAGAGCTTGCAATTGAAATACAAGGCAAGAGGCAATGGGTGGGTACAGATGGAGAAGCCCAGAGAAATGAGAATAAAATACTGATTGGCATGATGGGGAAAAGAAGGGAATATCACAGTTTACCCAGTGCTTAACTGCCATCAAGTCTTTGGTTTCAAGGGACGTAATGAAGTAATTTTTGGATGTTTACCGGGAGACCCCTTCAAGTTAAACAGCAGTACAAATAAGGCATCAGAACACTTTTGTAATCCCATTATTGAGTTTAAGACTGTTTGTCTAACATGATTATAAGAACTACTTAACGCTTTCTGAAATCCATGGTGTAGCAATGAAGAACAGTGCTTTAGAGGTGGTACAGTGGAATGAAAGAGAGTATTTACATTGCCCACTTGTAGCTCTGCCTCCATAGGCACTCTGTATAGTCAATGGACAAAGGAAAGGTCCTCCAGGGAGGCAAAGCACCCATGTTGAATGTGTAAAACCAACCTGAAGTAGAAAGCATGAATCACCCTTGTAAGAGTTCATATTAAAGGGTATTGACAAATACTGAAATCTTCCACATACTTCCCTCTCAAATCCTTCTAGGAATATCACACCAGAATATTTATAATCTGTTCAAAGGTATAAAAATAACATAAACTAATAGCAACTTCTAAACCAAATCAGACTATTTAGTTTACCTGGAATATATTGAAGTGGTTCCACATGATTTTAGCAAAGATTTTAGCAAAGATGTTATTCTACTCGCATCACTTCTGTTCATAGCTTTTTTTGGGGTTGTATATAGGGGCCTGCTCTCTGCTGTCTTCTTTCAGACATCTATTTTGGCTGATTTAAATGTGAAGCAGGGGAAAAAAAAACCCACCATAGAAAGTCCTACAAACAAAACCTTGTTTTTCAAAAATGAGGTGTCATGTATAGTTTAATTCAATCTTTGTGTGGTTTTCTTCGGCATGTTGCTCACACTTGGGTTTCATATGGTGTATCACAGCAGTTCAGTTTACAAATCTACTTGTTGGGCTACAATTGGTTATAAAAATTCTAAGAAAGTGCTGCAAAAGAGCAAGTTTGCAATCTTGAGAGAAGTAATGACAAAAATGTTCTTCAGAAAAGATAAGATTGGATTTCTGGAGCACACACACTGTGAAAAGACCTTAGTAATTTCACTAAATAATAGATTATCTTTTTTTTCCTTCTGCTAATACTTGCTCATTTCACTTCTCTATCTTTTGGTGTCCATCAGCAGAAGCGTCAGGTCACACCTCATACATAAGGAAGATGTCACACTTCTGAAATGCATATATATGCTGTCAGCTCCTTTTTCCACCCAAGAGCTTGGTAATCATGTTGCACTGGAGAGATGAGGGCTTGTTTTCATCATGGCTTTCAAGCAATACCCCCTGAAATATATGGCCTTTTGTATATGAAAAAGGCAGTTTACACAGTTGTGTAGGAAAGACCATATTTTCTTACATTTAGGAACAAAGACATGTCAGGCTTTATTGAGCACATCACTAACTATATAACTAGCATTAAACACTCTATTTGCAACTGTTGCTGTGTATTTTGTGTGTGATTATCACCCCTAGATCTGCATCCTATAAAAAGATATTTCTGTTTGCTTAATTATAAAGCTCTTTATGAACAGGCTCATCTGTAAATAGCTTGGTGCAGCTGAAATAGAAATATAATTATAATGAAGGCAGATGTTTCTGAGATACTTCTCATGAAACTTGTTCTGAATATACAAAGGAGGAAGGCTTTTCTAACCGGTGGAGTGTAGGCCAAACATGGCCTAGTCATCCAAATGTCATAGGGCGTTCACTTTGGGGGCAAAATCTAGATAACAACAACAACAACAATCACAGTAATCTTTCTAAAACCATATGCAACTGCCCTCTCCCTTGGTAAACATCTTTCTTCCTGAACCCTGAAGGGGCAAAGAAATAACTTTTGTAGCTTATCTCTAGGGTCTAGTTGCCAGAAAATGCTGGACTTTTCTTCTGCAATACTTTGTTAGAGACTGATGAAACTCTCATGGAGCCACAAAGTTTAGGGTCTCTTGTATACAAATATAGCACTTCTGTCTGCCTCATTGTCTCTGCATGTGCTCTTAAATTATTTAAATCCTGTCAGTGAAATAATGAGACAATAATTTTTTTTTTTTAATACCCAAGAACTTATAAAACTACTGAATCCAATTTCTAATGGAATTATACTCTTTAGAAGATCTCATTTTTCAGTCAAACCACAGGCTTCCTTCCCGCTCCCTCCCTTTCATCACTAGCCGTAAATGCGTGCGCTATGGCAGCTGGCTGATAGCTGTCGATCCAAGCCCGCAGTCCTCACTTCAGTGGAGCTGCTATCCTGATCAGCTCTCATTTGTCCCATCTTTAGTGACTCACCAGCAGAGCCAGTTGCTGTCCCAGTCATCTTATGATATGGCAGCCCAGACAGATACAGCTGCCTGGCAGGCTCGCGAATTGGAAATGGCCAGTTTAGTCCAGGATGAACTACTACAAACTAAGTTACGCTGTGGAATAGCACCCTCCAGCCCAGCCCAGTCTCTCTTCACCTACAGCATGTGCACTGGGGAGTCAGCGGTCAGCGCTGCCGGTCTGCCCGTCTTCCTCTTCCTCGTCTTGGCCTGCACAACTGAACGATGGAGTATGGAACTGGATGCCTTAAAATGGGGAGAAGAGAGTGTGAAGCAGAACAAACTGTTAAGGATGATTTGAACTGAGGCAGTAACACTCCTGATATCCCTGTTGTGAATATTTTCCAAACATAAACTTAGGCCTCTTCTTAAAGTTTACAGAAACGGAATATGGGTATTTGTACCATGAGACATCAGGGATTTGATTTAAAAGGAACCCAGTGATTTTAAAGGACTGTGAATCGGGTTTTGAATGTGACTTTGGGTAGCCTGTAGTAATTTGTTTTAATTCCCCCTTTTGGTGGCAAACTAGCTGTCTTAAGGTAGCCTCACCTGGACGTACAGAATTGGAGACTACTTTGCAGGCAACGTATCCTTGCCCATAAGGGAGCTGTATCAGGGAGCTGAATCCAGTTCGGAGTGATTCCTCTTGAGATGTAAACAACTGTACTTCCTTCTCTCTCTTGTGCTGAAAAACTTCACTGTATCAATGCCAGCTCCACCTACCACGCCATGACCTGGCTCCTGTGGTTATCATTGAATAGTCGCTGTCACTGCTCAGGGCTTAGGAAGGAGGTTTCATTACTAGTGTATATCAAGCATATCTCAGTTTAAGAACACATCATAGTTCTCATTTCAAAAGTTAGATCCCAGGTTGCTCCTCTGCAAAACATGCACTGAACAGAGATTTTCTAGTCTGGTTGGATAATTTTGCTCTGTATTTATGGTATTCTTCAATGGAGGAACAACAAAAGAAAATATCTGGTCTTTCAGTGTATGTGCATCACTTCCATTAACAATAACAGAGATTACGTATGCGCTGAGGATGAGAATGAAGCTCTCAGACTGTACACACTTGTGCCTGAGGCCAAGCCTTGGGGCCTAACAAATCAGCCTGGCTTTCTGGTCTCTTCTGACCCCAAGGGACTCAATGTAACTTGTCTACACATAGGGGATGGGAAAAGACAGAAATGAAAGGCATTGCACTTTGCCAGAAAAGAAATATTCAGCAGTTACTCGAATATAGGAACTGAGATTAAAATTGATAGAGTGCTTGGTACCACAGAAACACATTCTATTAATGAAATGAACATTCCTTTTCTGTTTTACGCAGAACAAATGCACTAAGAAAGGTGATGACAAATATTTGTGCATCATGAATCATACATCTTGTGAAAGGAAGACAAATTACCCAATTGTTTCTTTGTTATGAATGGGAAACTAAGGCACAGAGATATGATTTACTTGAGATCTTTTTCTCTCCTACACACACACAGATACACACAGAAACTCTAAAGGAGAATGGGAGGTTTCTTAACTTTTGACTCCTGTGCAAAAGTTCATTTTCCTACATGTGCTCAAAATTTTTGAACGGCGCTTCTCCTCAGATTCCCGTATCTGTAAAATGCTATCCATAGGACTGCTGCTAATAGAGGCTGTTAACAGGGGCTGTGGCAGTCATTTAACCTACCAGCTATGAGGAGTACCTGTAGCATCTGTTTGCATCTCTACCCTCACCTTTTTGCCTGCTCTTCACTGTCCTTCTCAGCCTTTTTCTTCTGAGAGGAACTTCTGCTGGAAATTGTATCTTAGTACAATGAAGGTGTTAAAGGCTATCCTGCCTACAATTTAAACCATTTAATGGCTAGCCCCTTTCCTTATTAGAGAATAAGGTAGAAAACACTGTATTTAAATTTGGACATACATGAAAAGTGTCTGAAAGTCTCTTTCACTGAAAGAGAAATATTAGCTGTTTTTCACGTTCCCTCATATTCCCTAAATCGACACTGAGGCATTGCTGCCTTCATTAGCTCTTTCACTTTGTTATATCATGAATACAATTTGTTTTAGCCTAGCATGTTAGTGAAAAAAGCCCCAAACACAAAAAACCTTGATCAAGTTATTTTATAGTTTGCTACAAATTCAGAAGTGTAGGGCAACAACGTAATTTGTCAATTTTGAAAAAACCCTAAGTGTATCTGACTTCTTAAAATGTTTTGCTGTCATTTTTATTGCCCAGTTTCCTGTTTTGTGCTGACTGTTCCTGTGTCATGCTGATGACTGAACAGAAATGGAAGAACTTCAGAAATGTCTTTCGTGAGATTAACAGCCCATTTTGCAGATTTGTGAAATTAGGAGAGATTTTTGAAATAAAAGGGGAGCCTTCTGAGGTAAGCTTATTCTTATTTGTTCCCAGGATGCACAAAGGGGCATGAAGGCAGAAAGAGCTACATTGCTTCTGGATGACATTTTCTTCTTTAAAAGAAGACATAAATGGTCCCTTACCACTTATAGACACTGATGTGGAATGTCATTAGGAAATCTGTGCTTTTCAAAAACAAAACAAACAAAAATCCCCTCAAAACAGTGAAATATATGTTGCTGTATTTCCCGTGTATCACAGAAAATCAGTTTTTCCAATTTAAAAGTTCCTCATGTCTAGAGCTGTCTAAAGTTCTTGTTAAAATTACTGATGATGATTTCAGGCATAATTTTCTCAGTTAACTCCATGTAGCTAAATCTCTGATCTATATAAAGTCTAGATGATGGCATAGATGTGCTGGTAAGACTGTAGACTGATTCACTATTCCTTTATCTATCCTCTATAGCTGCTACTGTGGGTCGTACATTGCAGTGAATGGTCACGTGCCCAGCTGGGGCCCAGCCGTAGTTGGTACTAGTGCTTACTTAGACAATGCATATGGTTAACGATCAAAAGATGGATGTGGAATGAGAGGAAACATGGTAGGACAGCTAATAAAACTATCAAAGCACCTTTAACAGTGTATGCAGGACAATACGGAAATTGTGGATAGAGGTGGAGTAGTCCCAGTACTGAAAAACTGAAGACCTTATTATGTTGACTGCTCATTTGCTTTGGGTACAGCCGACTAAGTCTAAGATCGAAGAGGAGATGTTTTCTCCATATACTTAATATAGATTATTTCAGTTAGAGGAGTGCTGATCTGAGTCATATGTTTTGTCTTGTTTTGTTTTTTTCCCTCTCCCTCTAAATAAATAACTGAACATCTTAAAAGAAGACTATAACAAATGATGTATAACAAGCTCTTTAGCAGTTCTGGAGAAAACGATTCATGCAAAATAGTATCAAACTGTGATTTGTGAACATTTTTATGTATATTCAGCAGATACCTAAATCATGTAAATAATGAGCTTGTTCCCCTAATGTATTTAGTAATTTTGTTTCAAAAATCAGTGATTTTTTTTCTTGACTTGTAATAATCTGTAAGCAAAAAAAATCTGAACCCCAAAGTTAAACTCTGTGGACCTCTGGATTCTTTTTATGCCAGTGCTTCTTTGCATAGGTTTTACGATGAGAAGTGGACATTAGTTAAGAAGGATTTGGAATATGCTGTTAGAATGGGATGAAGAGGCCTGAGGGTAATTAAATTAGGCCTATGTTTTGGGGTCAACTTGTAAGTAAAGTAAAAGGAGCCTCAGTTTTCCGTGCAGAGTGTCCTTTCACTTGCCATATATGAAAGAAAATCCTAAAGATATTGATTGAGTTATATTGTGCATATTATTATTATATTTCATTTATTTACGTGTTTATTCTATATCATCTTCTAATACTAACATTATATATTCATTATATAATATACAATTATTGTAATATGATATTGATATCGTGTTATACAATATAGTACGTATTACATCATAGAATTATATAATATTCCAGATGCTGATAAATCTACATGAAGTCAGATTTTTACCACTGTAAAGCTACTGCAGCAGGAAGATTTGTCTGGAATCTGGCTAAAAAGTTCTATCCTGTAAACAAAACTGTCTCACCAAGGAACCTGTGAGCTACAATTGTACATTTTTGCACTTGTAGGACACTTCAAGGAGATAGGATCTGGACCACAGCCTTCAGTGGTAACGGGCAGAGCAGCTGCTGGGAAGGGGACAAATCAAAGAGGTTTTACAGTGTGGGATCAGGAGGATTGCAACAGCTGGGGAGGGTCAGGCAGGTTATGACATTTGGGGGAACTGTTGGGGAGGGAGCTCCTCGGTGAGGAAGGATGAGAGTTATGGCAGCTGGAACTGAGTTGGCATTGAGACTTATGATCAGGAGGAATTGGGAACAGTATAGCATCTGGAAGCTGATCAGGCAAGGGGCTCATATCATCTGGGGGATCAGGAAGTACACAACAGCTGGGAAGGGTCAAGCAAATACCCAATACACATGGAATTGAACAGCAGGGCCTGGTGCCACATACGGCTTCTCACATTGCTTTATGTATTGCTGCTCTCTACCTTTCTGTAAATTTCCTTTAACTCACGTTTAAAATGTGTCTTTGTGCAAAACCTCGGAGGCTGAAATAAACAATATGAATTTGTACTAAGAAAAAAAATGTGGATAGCCCTTCCCAACCACAAGGTGGCTTGTAGTCCATGTAATTCTAATTATTGGACAGTGAAAGATTTCCTTCTTCAACCCTATTGCACCCACTGCCCTACTGGCTGAAAATTTTTATTAAGATTTTTCCAGGAGCTCAGTTAGCCAGAGGAGATTAACTTTCTCCTCCAGTGTGAGCTCAACATGTGGAGACTCGATTTTTGGTGGTATTGCTCTGCGATACTGACTGGACTTCATGGCAGACACTGCTGGTGCAGGAAGAACACAATTCACGTGTCCTGCTCGGCTTACACCAGCTCTGGCTGAACTGGTGTTTTGTCTGTTACTCACCAATTTGTTTACTTAGTGCTTTCCCTGCCTCAGAGGTTTCTCTTTTCTATTGCCGCAGGTATAACTGTACATTTGACAAATTTTTCCTAGAGTTTCTACTTCCTATCTGAGGTTCATTATTTCTTACATTCATGTCGTTCACCCATGCTGTGGCTGTCCTGTCTTTTTGTCCATTCAATTTAAAAGTGAGATCTTTATGAACAAATAACCATACTTCCTTACTCTCCATAGCTTTACTTTCCTCTTTTTGTCATTTCTCTCTGACCTTTGCTGACACTTCTAGAAGGTAAAGCTATTTCGTTACATCCCCTTGCATCTGCACCCAAGTGTTTTGTTTCACGCTATGTTTTGATTGTAAGCTCACTTTGCATTTTTAAACTCTGATTTAGGTAAGTGCCTAGCACGATGCAGTCCTTCACAATAGGTCTCACAGGTACTAACAAGAATAATAAATGATAGTAATGTGTTCCATGAAAGTCCTGACTCTTTGCAAAGCTTTGACAAAGTGGGAAATGATGTCATATCCATCAGGCAGTTGTGACAAATATGCATAGGGTGGAGAGTAAATTGTTGTTTTACCTCTAGAAAAATCTGTAGTACTCTCTTGTGCTTTCCATAGCTGCTCATATTATTTTTTTCTTCTATAGGCTCTTATTGCTTTCCAGACATGCTGTGCCTTGTCTTTGCCAATTGTTGCCATCTGTCCTGATGACATTGTGATGGAGGTTGAGTGTGTTGCTGGGCTTCTTAATAATGTCACAGTGTCATTTTGCGTTACCTCTGTCACTCTGCTGCCGTTTTGCTAACTTGTCTTCCTTCATCATTTCTTTTTCATGACTCTTATACTCAAGGCAGTCTAAAAAAAATGCCCTCTAGATTTAAGTTCTTCTCTTCTTTCCACCATATCTAATATCTCATCTGTTCTCTACAGCTGCTTTCTGTGTTCTGTATTTATTCCAATCATATTCTATATGGTAGAAAGTGCTGCTTGTAGGACAGATTTTTTTAATTTCCTCTTGGCATTCAGTAACACCCTATTAAGTGGCTGTGTTTACACTGCAGTTGTCAATGATCTTTTCCGGGTCCTCTGCTCATTAAGCAATAAATTCAACTTTCCTGGCTAGCAGTGTTTTGAACATTTCACGTGGCAATATGGAGCCAGTCCCACAGGGAATGGTTTCCTCTTACCAGACTGCTCCCTCCACGTGCTATACTCCCTGTTGGGTTTATCTAACTATGTCATCTCTACGAAGGATACTTGAAGCAAGCTGTTGCCTCTTTCTTAGTCGCATGCAGGTTGCCAGTGAGCCTGGGGGACCCACCATCTGACATTCATAGCACTCAGCTTCTATCTGAATATGTCTGAGAATCCCACTGAAGCGTGGGATAACAAGTTCCCTCTTTCTTTTTGCAGAATTACTTCTCATCCACAATTAAGGTAATAAAATGTTTCTGTCAACCTGTTATTGTGTCAGCATTCGGATCGCTATCAGTCACGGCAGAATTATAAAAATGGTCTAGAAACAGTTTTTCAAGGACATCTTGTAAGTGACTTTGTTTTACATTTACCTCAGAGATCATGAAATCTGAAAAGCCCTGGTGACCTGAGTCACACAGAAGGTACAGCAAAAGCAGCAATTACTCGGGCTTTCCTGCCCTGCCTCTGTATTCTGTTTCAACTTTGACCTAGGTAGATCACACCTAGGAGTAGGAAAATATTTCATTGCACAATCTGGCGCTTAACCTGCCTGCTAAGACTGAGAATGAGGGTGCCAATTAGTGCCAGCTGTAACAGTGTTTGGGAGATGTGGACCATCCACCAGGAGTTGGACTGGGACCACAGATCATTTCAAAGAGGGCACTGAGCAGCCATCAGAATGGTAATAATTCTCAGTCACTCTTGAATTGGGACAGATTCAGACTTTATTTGACAGAACAGACACTACTAAGAGTAGTGAAGATAAAACCTGGGCAGAGAATGATCAGAGATGTAACATGGAAACAAATATAGGGACAGATAAACTTAATAAACCTATTATCTTCATGCAAAAAAGAGTAAAGTTTGACAAACAAAGAGCCTAACAAAAAGAGGGAGTGGGTTTACAGTCCCACTGCTGGTGTATGGTGGAAGGGCAGAAAACAATAAGCTATGTTAATTCTTGACATCCTGGAAGGACAACTGAGATCATGTAAATAGCATAGAGTGCCATCATATAAAGTACTATGCTTTAGTACTGTTAGGATACAAAACCCAAATCTCAAACACAGTGCTGAAGGATGTACATTATTAATAGATTCATACCACCAAGTTCCCTCTCTTATACCCTTCTCCGTGTTTGATTCTTGTTTCCACTCCTGTAACATGTTGATGTCTTTTGCTCTCTACCTCATTTTACCCATCTATGTCTCAGCTTAACTCTGACAGCTTGTTCTTCCTTCCTTCATAATCTTTTATTTTGCACTATCATTGACATCATTAACTTTCATACTCATGACCCAGCCTTAGCTGTGTGTTGCTTCATTTGGCTCTTCATTCAATCCTCAGCTTCGGTACAACTCTCCAGCTTGCCAAAGGGCCATTCACATGACTCGGTCTTCAAGTGTTGTTTCTTTTTGGCCCCTGATTACGTGCAAGAGACTATTTCAGAATTCGTCATCTTTGACCATCTCCTGGTCTTAACTCAACATGACTCTTCCGCCTTTCCACCCACATAGTGGAAGCCTGCCTTTCATGGTTTCCAGTGCCATCAGTATTGTTGCCCTCTCTTCTGCTTTCAACAAAAGCTAAGTGCAGATCTGTTAGTGTGCTATAGGTGAAGTAAGTTAGAAAGCATGAATTATGAACTGCTCAAGAAATAGCAGCTGTTGAGCTTGTGTGCACAGCGAGGTTTGTCTGCTGCTGATCAATAAAAATCAGAGTCAGTAGCCATGCTACCAGAGAGACCATCTGTGGCTAGAGAGCCAGAAGCTTGCTGACTGGGATAGACACTGCTGGCTTGAAGGAGGACGGGGACAGGTTATATTCATATAACCCCCAAAAAGAGACATATCTATCAGTGAGTGCTAGCTGGCAATCTTTTTGCAAAAGTACCCTACTATCCTGCCTAGATCTCTGGGAGGAAGGGTCTGGAAATCTGGAATAGAATACTGGGATGTCTTTTTGCTATGTTATTAGTGTGATAAAGTAGCATGACTAACAAAATGGGGATTATAATAAGAAGAAATTTGGCAGCAAGGGGCCAAGTTGGAGTAGAGGGACAGAACCTTCCGTCTTCTCTTGAAGAAACAAAGCTAGTGATGGCTCCTCTCTTATTCTTCTTGTGACCCTTGTGTTAATATCTCTTACTCAAAACAATTCACCTTTGTCCCTGTTTCCTTTCTCAGTTACTGCCCCACTTTGCGTTTTATTCCTGTGTGTGCTATGTCCTGTCTCCATTTTTCTTCTCCAAACCCAGCATGGACTAATTTCATTCAGTTGAAATCACTCTTGTCAAATTTCAAATGACCTTTTCTTAGCCAAATATCATACTCAGTACCCTGGTCTCTCAGTCTTGTCAGCTGTCTTCGACATAATCAACTATGCTTTTCTTAAAATCCCATCATTCCCTGGCTTGTGAGGTGTCAACATCTGTTGGTTTTTCCTCTGACATTGCTGATAATTCCTTGAGTCTTTCCTTTGATAGTTTCTTCTCATTGATTATCCCTTAATAAGACTCACTCTTTTTTTCTCGTTCTCCTTTCCTTCTATATTTTATCTCTGAGCAACACATGCAAAACCAACTACTGTTTCTTTGGAGATGACTCACAGACAGAGCTCTCCTTCAGATTTCTCTCCTCTTCTACCAACAGAAAAATCTCAGCTATTACACTATGTCTTTGTGGATGCTTACAAGTCTTTTTAAAGGTCAGCCTGAGTGAAACCAAGTTCTAACTCTTTAACTATTCACTTTTTTTCTTCATCACTATGACATCATCCTGCTTGTCAGTGATATAATTCCGTGTTGGTTTTCACTTGGGCCTCTCTCCATGTTCTGCCATCCACGGTATGGCTAGGTCTTGTGGATGCTTTGCTGGAACATCTTTAAGGTATGTAAGGTGTGTTCTTTCTCATTGTTCCACACTGTGAAAACTTTTGTCCAGACACGTTTTGTTACATCTTAATTCCCAACTAATTCCAACATCTTTAATCTCAATTAATATTAACATCACTTCAGAGATACAGTTTTGCCCTTTTATTTGCCCTCTCTCTTCTGCTGTAAAGATAATTTCCATAGATTCTTGCTTTGACTATGTCAAGTAAATTATATATCAATTCAGTGGTTTCCCTTTTTCTTTTCAATCAATCACTGTCTTGATCTTCAAAGCCCTTCACAGCCTCTCCTCACTCCATTCTTATTTGCTAGTGAGACGTTGATTTCTGGCCTTAGTTAGCACTTGATGTCAATTTCTGTCATGTCCTTGTTTGAATTTTTTCATGTCTTCTCCTAAGGACTTCTCAGTACATGGACAAAAAACCCATAATCATCCACAATACTATCTTCATATCCTCCTCCAAAACTTCTCTGTAAAACTTTCCTCTGCTGAGAAACATACAGGAAATATAGGAATAGTTTGGCAGTTTGAGTGGGATACACCTGCTTAAATGTTAGTGCTTCTCATGTAGAAGCTCCATCTGAGCTAGTCCTGATTCCCTCAGTAGTCAAGTCAGACAGGAGTCATGGATTTATCTCATCCTGAAGTTCACATGCATCTTCCTACATTGATGATAAAGAGAAGCAAGCAGACAGTTTCTGTGCAGACATCATAGATATATGAAACCCAGTAAGTATACATAGGATTAGCTTCCTATGCTAATTAATTTTATCCCATTATTTTTTTGGTATTTAGATTCAGGTATTAGTATTATTTTTTCCCTGGATTGTCAACTCTAGAGTAGGAACCTTCTATTTTTCCATCCTTGCTCAACCTGTAATATACCATGGCTTGCTTTCATAGTTTTCACAAACAACCAGAGAGCTCATATAGCTGACTTGACATATTCATCCTTCTTAGGAAACACTTGAAGAACTACTCAGTACTTTCAGCTGTTCATAAATATGTCAGACACATGTTTTCATGGGATAAATATTAATAAAACAAATTGTTGTTACTTTGGAGCATTTCTTTTAGCTTGACAAATGTGTTAGGAAAATGTATCTGCTGATTTGATTCTAACAAATAAGCAAGTTAAGTCAAGAAGCAAATTAGGTGGGAAAGCCACAGGATTACTGAGACCACAATCCAGTCAATCTCATCAGCCTAAGAAACCCTACAGTCAGAAATGAGCATTTTCCTATATTTGAATGTGGCACAGGTTCTACTTAAGCATATTTTATTAGTCATAGAAAACTTCGTTAAAATAAAGAAGAGATAGAGAGCAAAGAAGGAAATAAAAATAGTAAATAGTACATGGTAAAAGAAAGGAAAATAACTAGTCTTAAACACAGAATAAGAAATAGCTTGGCAATTTGTTTTGTCTGATACAGCAATTACTGTGCTAAATTAAATGCATTAACCAAATGCCCCGAGTGGCTGATGCCATGTTGTACTCAATTCAACATATGTGAGGTCTTCTCAATTGCACCAACATGTTACATTTGCACAAGTTGCATTTTGTGTCATTCTATATTGGAACCTGAGGGCTGTTTTTTCCCAACTAGAAATGGAGATATGAGCAAAACACATCTACCATTTTACCGGCTAGCAGAGTATATGTTCCCAGAAACATAGCATCCATCTGTCTTTCTTGCAGTCTCACTGTGTCTGATATCAATTTGGGTAGATAAATAGTTATCTTGAAGTGTTTTTTCCATAATCCCAGATGTGTGAATTTTTAATTAGCTCTAATAATTGCTTTTTCTGTATTGTTTCTATGAACCATGATGTATAGCATCTAATCTTTATCAATCACATCTGAAGTGAAAATTTCAAAATCCACTGATTATAATGGGTTGTATTTATTACAAGCTGAATTGCAGCTTTCTTGATACAGACAGAAGTGCACCTGGGATAAAAAGCTAGTCATACAGTGACTGTCACATCCAATGTTAAAAAATAAGAAATATTAGGGCTGGACACCTTTTGTAATGATTTGTCTTAATAGAATCTGTAGCAGCACCATTGGCATTGCAAATCATACTAATATGGGAATGATTTCCTCAAGGGAAAAATGGGTGTGTCCCTAAGAAAAAGACTTCTGTCTTTCTGCTTTGACCTTTAGTCTTCTCTCTTCCAGTAGTGTTCAATCAAGTACTTTTTCTCCCTCCTCTGCTCCAGGCACATTTGGAAGATGTAGACTGCTGAGAAAGTGGTGAAGAATCACATCTTCACTGCACAGAGAGGTCCAGAGATGCCTTGCAGGGACATCATCTATCCAGAGAATAGTTTTTAAAGTGCTCCCCACATGAAGATGCTGAGGAAGAAAAGGTTAGTAAAAGTATAGGGATATGATGAACTTTGTTTTAAAGGGTTCCAAAAGCTTCATGGCTTTCCTTGGGGTAGTGCATATTCACTGAAGGGGACAAGAGTATTTAGACCTATGCTACATCCTGTAGACACTTACATAGATGTACACAGAAAACTAAAAATTTATCTGTGTAAAAAATTTCATCCACTTTATAA
The DNA here is from genome assembly GCF_000690835.1 of Fulmarus glacialis. NCBI lineage: Eukaryota > Metazoa > Chordata > Aves > Procellariiformes > Procellariidae > Fulmarus > Fulmarus glacialis. The sequence continues at coordinate 70,082 of NW_009209966.1, forward strand.
TTCTTTATCCTTCTGTTTTCTTCCATCAGCTTTGTAAGGAGGGTGACTTTTGTTTTTCTCTTTTCAGCTCTTTTCATTATTTTCTCTTCCTGCAATAATCTACCTTTATCCTGTCGTGGTTTAACCTGGCAGGCAGACAAATACCACGCAGCCGCTGGGATGGGGAGAGAATCAGAAGGGTAAGAGTGAGAAAAACTTGTGGGTTGAGATAAAGACAGTTTAATAGAACAGAGAAGGGAAAATAATAATGATAACGATAGAATATACAAAATGAGTGATGCACAATGCAATTGCTCACCACCCGCGCTGACCAATAACCAAGTAGCGATCGCTACTTCCTGGAACACGCCTACTATTCATATACTGAGCATGATGTCACATGGTATGGAATACCCCGTTGGCCAGCTGGGCCAGCTGTCCTGGCTCTGTGCTCCCTCCCAATGCTTGGGTTTCCCCCCCCCCTTAAGTTGAATGTCCTTTACTAGCAGGGTACTTAGCAACAACTGAAAACATCAGTGTGTTATCAACATTCTCCTCATACTAAATCCAAAACACAGCACTAGGAAGAAATTTAACTCTATCCCAGCCAAAACCAGGACAATCCATTTATCTTCCATTTTCCATCTTCCCATTCCACTGCAAGCATGCCTTAGACCAACAAGGAGCTATCAGTTCCTTTGAGGGTGTAGTGGAATACAGTTTCTTGTTTTGCACTGGCATTACATCTTGGCTCTCTTTCTTTCAATATTATTACAAAAATATTATTATTGCAGAAGATTGCAGTGAAAACTTAGGGAAAATACATTAAGGCTCCTGTGAACTGTAATGAAATGCCATTAAAGTTAATGCTGAAAATGCAGTGGTGAATGGAATGGTAATAAGGAGGAAACCAGCTCAAGGTTGGACCAATCTGCGTACCTAAAACATTGGCAGTGTTTCCTTAGTAAGTGCCCCAGTATCCTCCTTAGTCAATAAGAGGACAAATACATCTTAACCACCCATGTGCCCACTGTTTAGTGGCTTTCAAGGGAAATTATAGCTTTTAATTTGCTATAAGAGAAAGTCAGGTGTTCATATAGGAATACTTCCCAACACAGCTAAAATGGTGTCATACAAGTGTATAGTAGTAACTACCTGCATCATGAAAAGCAGTGTACCAGACACAACTTTGATAGCTCAGGGAAAGTGTGAACTGGTGTCTTACTGACCTTTTTAGAGACAAGACTAAAGACCATTATGCTAACTTTTTGTTGTTCAGATGCCTTTGATATCCTGCCTTTCTTTAATCCCTGTGACTTCAAAATTTACAGTCTCAATTACTTGTTACTTTGCATCATGGGAAAAGTGTGTGGGGGGTTGCACTGGTGCCCTGAGTGGTGCAACTCAAGTTTCTCAGGGTGCCAGTGTAGGAATTTGAGTTGCTGTACTGTGGCTGCAAGGCTATGATAACTCTACTTACAGGAGGAAAAAGTAATACATATGGATTTTACTCACTGTTAGTAGTCAGCATAAAAAAATAGAAGGTCCTACATAGGCTTACGTGAATTAATTTGTTCTCCACTCCAAAGAAGTTCTGTTCCAAGCCTCAGTTAAATGAAATAAGAGCAGGAAAGCCTTGAAGAAAGCCCTGAGATAGTCCTTAAGGATTTGGAGATTGCTTATGTTTTTTGAGAGCTGAGATTGTTAGCAGATACTGTTATGTAGTAATCGATGCTTCCATTCTCTACAAGAGAATGGAAAAGGAACAACTGCCAAAAAACCCCAAACAACAACAACAAAACAAAACAAAAAACCCCCACAAAGTCAGTTTCTGAGGTTTTTTTGGTAAATATATTTATTACTATAAGAGCCTAAGAGCTACTGGTTCCAGCAGGTCTTGGGGAATGATTTACGTTTTCTTCTTTATTTGATGTATAGTAGACAATTATTTTAACAAAACAGTGTGCCTAATTGTGTACCACACCCTGTTGGACTCGATGTTTCTTGAATGTAACAGGAAATGTTCAGTCTGTAAAGTCTTAGAGGAACAGAGTTTTTGCCTACGGGCTTCTGGAAATGATAGTTTTTGCAATTGTAATTTTCAAACCAAAACCTCTTCTGGAGTGTTTAACATTACACAGATCAGGAAGCTGATATTGTGGATTCACTAATGACACATACAACTTAACCAAAATGCAGGTTGCAAAAGCAGATGTTAAGTCTGTTGGCGGGTTGTATGCAACGGCATACTGGGTGTGACCTGGGTTTACATGTGCTTTTAATAGATGAGTCTGTATAAACTGATTCCAATGAATGCACATCATGTGGAAGATAATGCTTTAGTGCTTCAGTTGAAAATATGTGTTATTTTCAGTAAAAGAGAATAAAGTGTTGCTCTCCATCAGACTACACTTTGTTTATCATCTGACCTCTATTATAGACATTTTAATGAGAAAAGAGTAACAGGTCAATTGTCCTTCTTACACTGAGAATTCTTTTGCAGATTCAGTTTTTTGTTAGGCTGAAAGAGAAGTTACTTTTATCACCAAAATTTTTATGTGACTGAACAAACCTGTCTTTATAAAATGGACATAACATTTTAGGACTTTTAATCACACTTGGCTGGAAACTAGCCCATTTTTTTGAAACAGCCCTGAACACGTGGTGGATTTCTTTTTTTCCAAAATAGGAAGTTCTACTTCTTCTAACTATGATTTTGAATGTTAAGTAATTCATATCAGTTATTCACTGCTAAATGTAAACTTGTGGGGCAGGAAATAGTCTGTGTTTTTACAGTGCTTATGTATGTGAATGAATCCTCCAGATACTATTAAAATACAATAATATAATGAAGTGGTAATACAATGAACTAGGGCCATCCTCATGTCATTGAAATCTGATTAAAGCGTTTTCAAATTGCATTCAGAGGGAAGGCTCTACGCTGGATGTAGCACTGCTGTAGAAAAAGGCAATTGGGAGACCTCTCCTCAGCTTCACAAATGATCACACTTTGGAACACATCCCTTTGGAATGGATAGTTTTGCTGCTCTAATTTTTTTCTTCTCTCTTCTGCATCTATTTAGCTGTTTAGGAGCCTGGATGTTTGCAGGGGGCCTAGAACAACCGTGTCCAGTTTCTGTTGAAGTTTCTTGATCACAATACAGTAATGATTACCAAAGGCAGCAGGAGCATTGTGTGAGACATCATAGAATATTCACAGATTATAGCCAGATAACTACTAGGTGTCAGGCCTGTTCAGGCTGACCAGTTACTAAATGGCTGGGCTTGCAATTTCCATATCATGTTCTCTGATAATCTTTAAGCAAAATTCCATAATCTTCCTGTGCAAATGAACTATGTTTTTCTTTGTACAAATATGACTGCTAATATAGAGTTGCAATTGCCATGTAATGAAGTTGTGCCTGAGGACATATGACATGAAGACTTTTGAGCAATACAAAAGAGAAGTTAATGGGGAAATGAGAGAAAGAAAGATATTACCTGAAATTATTTCAGCTGTTTTGTAGAACAGTCCTGTGAACAAATGCTTATTTGAAACAGACAAATCTATCAGTATGACTTAAAACAGAATTACTAAAGAGTATAGCTGTTATGTTCTGCAGGACTTTAAAGGTGGAAACTGTAAAGGTTTCTTATTTTACCCTAGGAGATGTCAGTTAATAAAAAAGTAACACACAATAAATAACAACCTTCATTTTTGTCTTAATTTGCAAGAAAAGTAGGGAAGGTTACTTGGGAAAAATCGATAATAATATAGTATGGTGCCTATAGTCACCCATATGTCAGTTTGGCTTTCGCAATGAAAAAAACTTCAATGTTGCAAACTCTTAGCCATATGAAATACAGTGCAATTAAAATAGAGGACCAAGGAAAGAGTTTGGCTTGAACTATGTGCATTATTTTTACTGTAGCCTCCAGTATCCCCAAATTAGGACCATGCTCCAGTTGTGCTAGATGCTGCACAAAAACACAGAAAAAACAGGGCACTTAGAAAAAAATTGGTTAATAGAAAGTGTCTTACAATCCTTCCCCACCATTTTCTATCTTATCAAAGAGTAGCTTCTGGGATGAGCTATTTTATGGGAGTTTTCCTTTATGTAAATGTCTGGTATTGTGGAACAAGGCTGGATGTTCCTATACTTTCTGTGTCTATACTAGGGCACAAAGCAAGACCAGAGCTGGTGTTTGTGTTGCTGAACTCCGTAGCTGTGGTTGGACTGCCTCCTGACAATGATCCCTGGCACTAAACCATGGCTGGGGATTGCCTAATGGGGGTGCCAGCTAGGCACAGATCAAAATCACTCCAAGGATGTGCCAGCACTTTAAAATGATGCATGATGCCTTTGGCCCTGTTTCACTTACTGCTGGAGATATAGCAAAGTGTTTGAGGCATTGCCCTGCTCCGAGTGCACTCCTACGCCATGTGGGTGGGAGCATGAGACACACTCTGTGGTGCTTGCAGTTCTAGACATCTTATTTTCTTCCCCGTCCTCCCTTCAGGAAATCTGCTTGTGATGGTAGGTTCAGGAAGGAGTTGTATCTCTGCCAGTGAAACCTTGGATATTCCAGCACTGCCAAAGAAGAATATTACACAAAGAGACACAAGGGTTCAACGACCTGATATTTCTTTTATGTCACACATGTTGAATTATATTTATATTGTGTTTGCCAAGAGTAGTTCCCAGCTCCCAGGTCTGGAGTCATGTTCCCTCTGCATTGTGACTTCCTACCAGGCAAGACCTCTGTGCACACCATATTCCCCTGCTATCAACACTTGGGGCTCTAGGAAAGATGAAATCTGATGGAAAGGGGTAATGTTAACCTCTAAGCAGATTTTATGATCTGGCCTATGAGGATATGAGGGCTTCAGGGCACACTGTGGGATCCCTATAGTAAAGACAGAGCCTTACAAGCATGGCATCCAGAGATAATTACCCTCCAGTTACCATGTGCCAGTGATAACGTATTAGCCTGACATTATTAATAGAATGTGCCAAATTAAAAGTTGAGAGGAAGCGGATGTCGTCAGTGAACCGAATTTTCAGCCTTCAGATTATTTCTAAATAATTCTGAACATTGCTAGAGTCAATCTATGTACTTGATTAAAAATATTTATACTTTTAAAATACTGAATATCCTGCAGTGCCTTTGACAACAGTAACTGAAAAGATGAACCAAAAACGTGCCTATATACCACTTGATTCAACCAAGTTTTAAATATGGAAGCCCTAATCAAGCTTAACATAGCTCCAGACAATTGCAGACAGTGTTGTAGTAAACATTACTAATTGGTTTCCGTGCTTTGTATAGACTATTGCTACAGAAAAGTGGGACTGTGGTTTCAAGTGACTTGAGTTCTCCCTTGGAACTACTCTTAATATTTATCAGTTTCCATCCTCTTACTAGCATAACTTACTAGCATAATTTAATCAATACTGCAAAGGTATTCCTTGTTATGTATAATTTTCTCAGTATTTTTAAATTTTCTTATCATGAGAATGTAGGATATCTAATGAGGCATCTTAGGTGCAAAACCAGAAATACTCCCACTAAAAAAAATCACAAGAGGCCATAAAGTTGATTTAGAAGCACATTGTGAACTGAGCTAATATATTTTCACTTTGATATAATTCTGTGGAAGGATCTAGAAATCACTAGATAATTCTTATGAAAAAAATTTTTCCTCTTTTGATGTTCTAACTGTGATTTTGAATGTTAAGTAATTCACATCAGTTATTCACTGCTAACTGTAAACTTGTGGGGTAGGAAATAATCTGTGTTTTTACAGTGCTTATGTATGTGAATGAATCCTCCAGATATGGAGGATTCTGGAGTGTCGGGTCCATTGCTGGGCTCCCCTGTACAAAGGAGGCATGGACATACTGGAGTCAGTGCAGTAAAGGGCCATGAACAGGACGAAGGGATTGGAGCATCTGATATATGAAGAAAGGCTGAGGGAGCTGGAATTGATCAGCCTGGAGCCAGACGCTTCACAGTGGTGTCCAGTCAAAGGATGAGAAGCAATGGGCACAAACCAAAATAAAGGAAAATCAATTTAAACATAAGAAAATCTTTTCTTCTATAAGGATGGTTGAGCAGTTGAACAGCTTGCCCAAAGAAGTTGTAGAGTCTCCATCCTTGGAATTATTCAAAACTGACTGGACACAGTTCTGGGCAGCCTGCTCTACTTCATTCTGCTTTGAGCATGGGGGTTGGACTAGAAAATCTCCAAAGGTGCCTTCCAGCCTCAACTACTCTGTGATTCTGTAAAACTGATTTAAGTGAGAATCCCAACAGTCAAGGATTGGATCTCTTCCTCCTTGTGATACTGATGTTTTAGCCCTGAAACAAAATACTATACCTCTTGCCGTTCTTATATTGTTTCCATAGTCCTACTGAATGGTCTGATACTGCCAGTTTATAATTTGCCTTTTTAGGACTCCATGATAAACACAGCACATGCACATACAGAGTCTATATCTATGCTAGCAAATTAATCGTGCGGTTCTCTGGCACTGAGGCAAACTGGAATGAAATGATCGGTATTCACAGTGTTCAACTATCCTACCTTCCAAACAGGATGGCCCCATCCCAAATGCCTACTGGAGTGATCCTTGGCCAGTGCTCGCTCCTGCACCATGCCCAGGAATTGTCTGGGATGGGGCTTGTTGGCCTGGGCTAGACAAGTACTGGGATGATTTTGACAATTTAACACACAGTTAAGTGTGTTACACATAGTGTAAGTGATCAGTTGCCAGCCCTTGGGAACATTTCCCAGCAGTGCGTAATTTGTAAGTGTAGACTTACCCATACAGACCTGTGTTCTGTTTTTTAAACATTGTTGTTTTTAATTGAAAAATAAAGGGTAAAATTGTACTGATTTAGTAAAAAATCCCCCCAAATTAAAGCAAAAAATGCAATCCCTATCCTCATTTCCCTGCTATAGGCCAACAGTTTCATGGTCTGCATCATTCTTCAGGTTTATGCTAGCGTTTTCTTGGAGGCTTTTTGGAGATCAGGATTCTTTTCCTACATGAGTTTTCTCCAGAATCACAGAGGCTTTTCTCTCTGAACCAGGACAACTTGTCTTCATTTTGGCTGGTTCCTCAATGAGCTCAAGCTCCCTCCTGGCTCCCACCAGGAATGACTGAGTTCCCATCTCTTCCTGTCTTCTGCGCCGAAACTTTCTGTGTGGGCCCAATTTATATGTCCCTGCTGGTGCCATGGCTTCTTTGTTTTGCCTCTGGAAATTCTGCACTCTCAGAGGTTTTTTTTCTTGCAAATTAACTGGCTTCCTGATTTAGGCTTTCTCCTTTGCATACTAACTATCTAATGAATATAGCCATTAGTTACCTTCTATTGTACCCATCAGTCTGGTGGGGATTTTCTGGAGCAGTGGTTCTTAACCTTTTTTAATCCATAGAAAATGTAACTTTTAAAAAGAATCAAAAGATGTCTTAACTCTTTCAAAAAATATACATAGATCATCTTACGCAATATGACCATAACAGCTCTTATTTGCAAATAAAAAACAGTTAAGCTAAAATAAATATCCATTCATTACTTTTATTTTCTTCCATTTATTTGTTTGTCTGGATGCAAACATATATACATATATTTTTCCCTTCCCTAAACTCAAATGAACTATTATTTTGTGAATTACCTTCTGATGTCCTGTGGACAATCCGTGACCAAAGACTGGAAGAAAATTTTTTAAAATAGTTGGGATAAAAATGAAGAAATCCACATGTGCTAGGAGTATTGAACTAAACGTTGTACATGAGCACACAACTGGATGTCAGAAGATATTTGAAGTCTAAAAGTGCAAAAAAAGGCCTATGGGAGTATTTAAAAAGAAGTAAACCAGGTAAAGGTAAAGGTAATGAGAAAGAGAAAGAGAAAGAGAAAGAGAGAAAGAGAAAGAGAAAGAGAAAGAGAAAGAGAAAGAGAGAAAGAGAGAGAAAGAGAAAGAGAAAGAGAAAGAGAAAGAAAGAGAAAGGGAAAAGATGGGAGAGATCATAATAAGCAATAGTTCTTTTACACAGTCTAGATAGTATCTTTACTTAATATGTGTGCATCTCTACACAAATTGCATTTTTATGGGCAAACCAATATTTACGTGCAGAACTGAAAAAATCAATGAGTGTATTTCAGGCAGTTTTTCAAAAATCTGATTCATTATGGTTATCAATAGTAGCTTGGAACAAAATTTACTTCCTCCAGATTCTAGGTTAAAATTTTCTTGAAAAAATGTTGTTTGTGAATATCTGCTTGCATTATAACCACTTTGTGATGTAACCATATTTGTAGCCTTTGTGGCAATTTGTGGATATTCTTGCAAGGTATTTAGGTACCTAAGATGTCAACTGGTTCCCATCTGTTCTCCTTCGCTTTAAGTTAGCTCTCTCTGTTTCTCCCATCCTTTAATTTCCAGGCTTTTTTTCTAGAGAAAAAAGGTTTGTGTACACTTTTGGGGTAACTAAGCTTGATGCTGAAAACATTTACCGTTTCCCTTAATACAGAAAACATGGGATGTGGCATTCCATTCTTAAAGCTGGATATTCTTGGGACATGAAGATCCTCACCTATGCCCAGTTTGCCGAAAATAGGTGATTCTTGTATGATTCATGGGGATGAAGGCTGGGAAGTCAGCAGATTTTCTGAGATGCAGGCTGTGGGATATGAGAGTTTATTATAGTTTAATATTCTGTAGACAGTACTATGTGATATTGCTTCAAGTATGTTCATTGACCTGGTCAGTGAGGTGAGGTTGCTGAATAACCACGGTGTGAATAACTACAGGAAGCCAGCAGATCAAAGAGCTATCCACTGTTTAAAAAGTTCTTCTCAGGAGAGAAAGGGGTGGAGAATGGGGTCAGTTCTTAGACACTGGTCCTGTTGAGAACTGACAGTGATGGAAGAGAAGGGATCTTCTGGTGAAGGAAACAAAAAGGTTTTTTTCTTGTAGGGTCTGTTCAGTACTCTCTATTCCCTACCAAAATCAAAACTTCTATTGTGTCCTCAGTGTCTTCAGGCCTTATATGTCTAATTTATTTGCATTTTAAATGTTTTTTATTTTGGTACCAGGAAGCTTGGTGTCAACCCATTAAGTGAATATACGCTAAAAAAGTGCTCCCCATAGAAGAATGAAGCAGTGTGGTTTTGTACAAAGAGCGAGCCTCAGTCTCTCGCCTGTCTAGGCTCACATATGCTCAAGCTTTACCTTCTTTTCCTCTATACATGGGTGAAAAGGTCTGAGAAAAGAAACTGTGTTAAGTCAGAGAATCTGTTAGTAAACCCCCAATATAGCTGCACAAAATGATCAGCAGCTGTAACCCAATTAAATGCAGCAATTTCACAGTACACTACTGCTCACCAGAGAGTATATACTGATATTCTCCGAGTAGTCAGCCAAACCATTTTGTACCAGCACTTGCAAACTTCTCCTTAGGAATATTTAACATTTGGCTAGAGATCCTCAAACACAAAGGGAAGATGAGAGGGAAGAGAAAAAGCAAAGGAACATAGTGCAACGAGAGCCAATTAGTAAGTAAACCCACTCTGTCTCTTGAACACAAAGTAATAGCTTCACAGGTGTGCACAGAAAAAGTTGCAGTTATAACATAACTAGAAGGTTAACTATTTAAAAGGTCATGTCAAGGAACATTTAGATTAGGGTAGCCTTTCTTCTTCAGTTCAAAGCTCCTGCTGGTGGTTTATGAGTCCAAAGTGAGGAACCAAGCTATTCCTTGTTTAATGTGATCGTTTTAATAGCTAAGCCATTTCTAACTTTGCTTTTATAGATAGCATGGCTCCAGTCTCTGCTGATCTGAATACTCTTTTGCTTACCTATATGTGTGAGTGTCATAAAAGTAACTATTTGGCTACCAATTACTGGGGTGAGGAAAAAACACCCCCAAAATACTCTATTGCAAAGCTGACGTTATACGTTTCCCACCGATGCATTCAGTATTAGACATGCTAGGAAATATCTTTATTCTAATAAATGGTTTTCAAAACAATATAACAACATTCATACAAACTTCTGATTATGTGAAAGAAAATTAAAAAACCCACCTTTGTTTATTAATTTCCTTTTCTAGCTGAAACTCCATATCTTACTTATGTTTATATACTGTGATTTTTGTCTTGCTCATCAGCCAGACAATTAATCTCAGGAAGGCTCATAATGAAATTTGAAAAGCAGTACTCCTACTTTTCCCAATCAGTATTAGCGAAGATGACCATTTAGTCATGTATCTTCTGTTCACGTATCTCCTGCTGGAATCACTTATTGGCAGTCATCTTGCAAACATGGGACTCAAACAGAGGATCATACAATATTTGTGAAAATTACAAATGTCTTCATAAAGGATATAGTTATATTCTCCTGTGCTTACTGTCCCTTAGCATACACTGTCTAGGATTGCAGCTCTCTGCAAAGAGAAATCTTTTGCCTGCGGTTGTGTGGTTATGTGGCACAATACCACATATGAAGAAAAAGACATAAGAAAAGAGCCCAGATCACTGAAGATCTTCGTTGCTTCATTCTATTTGTCTGAGGCAGATGCAAACCAGTAACCTCTTAAAACTTGTCAGAGCCTTGATTGCATCAGTGGTGCTCAGTTGCTGCTTAATTGACACACTTTATGACATTCTGAATGCCACATGGACTAGGAGTCAAAATCCTATGTCTGGGGAGATGAAACACCAGCAGACAGGGGTTTCTGTCCTGAATTTTGTTTCTGTAGAGTGTCCTTGTTCTATAATCACTCATTTCTGTAAATAAATCACATGACACTCACTTCCCAATAAACTGGTATTTACCAGCCTGAGGTTATCAACACTATGGTTTTTCCTCATTTCTTTATGTCCATATGGTAAAGCCCTAGTATAAATTTTATTTCATCCTTTACAGACCTCTGTTTCAGTTCATTTTAAGTGACTAATTTGCCTAAATAGCCTTCAGTTTGCCTTGGAACTTTTTCAGCTGAACATGGAAAGAAAATAAAAGAATGTATATGATCTATTTAAATAATTGCCCCTTAACATCTCTAAAACTATGCAGAATATTTTTCTAAGCAGCAATAATGCCCAGTACTCATTTTCTGCCTATTTTCGTCCTTTGTCCTCATTTCTGTAACCGAGCCCACTGTCATCTGGTAGAAATATTTACCAGTTGGATCTGAATTGGCCTGGTAACAGTGAGAACACATCTGGAGTCTAGACTCAGCGGCTCTATGGGCAGGGTCATATCTCTGTGCTACATCAGCCCCAGCGCCTATTTCTGTTTACATAGGTGGTGTGCGGCATCATCTGTTTCAGCTGTCAGACACCGCCAGCCCCCCACCCTCTGCTCCCCCCAGCCGCCGAGGGACTGGCCCCCTCCCCTTCTCCCTGACCCTCCGCCATCCCACCACTATCAGCTGGAGACAGGAAGCAGGGGACCTCTGGCATGCACAACGGGAGAGGAGGGGGAAAAAATCCCTGGAACCTATAAACTCCAGGATTATCAGCGCATCGGAGCTATACTTCAGCTCCATGGGATTCAGCTTAGAGGGGTACCTTTGTCTGATACAGGAGGAGGCTGTGTCAGATATGCAAGGGACAGAACATTCCCTTGGTACACGGGGAAGTGTGCTCTAAATTCTTTAAAAACTTTTTTGGTTTGATTTTTTTTTTTATTAAAAGTGTATGCTTAAACCCTTTGGACTTCAAAACTAGAAAATGTACCAATATGTTTTTCTGAATACTGCTTGCTGTTTACCTCGAGGAAGGGACTAAAATAAGCTTAGAAATTGTATCATGATATAAATGTAGTCATAAGAGGCTGCTATGACAAGAATTTTGTCTCATAACAACCTTGAGGTACTTGAATTTCTGTAATGCGTGAGGCAGTTTGGTGTGTGTGTGTGTTTGTATATGAGTCAGGATGTTTTGGGATAAAAAGCATTATACAAGAATCCTTCATTATTGCTTCTTTAAAACTGTATGATGGGATTTTCTTTTCATCACTCTGCAAAATGAACCAGTCCCAAATAGTAGGAACTGTGTCATCAAAAGAATATTACTTACAGAGGATCACATACTAATGTGATGTCCACTTCTAGACTCTGGTGGAGAAGTTGCCCAACGCACCTCCAGGGCTTTATCACAGGGAGGTATGTACAGCTTGAGCTAATCACTCAGACCGCTGGTGAGAGGGAGGTAACTCATTATTATATCTTCTGTGGATTGGCACAGTATGGCACTTATAACATACTCTTAACAATGAGTTATGGTATATTACTGTTGCTCTTAAAACGATGAGCAAATATTTATAAGTACAAAATGGTGGTGTCTCTCTGTTTCATTCCACAAAATTCAAGCAGGTCCTATTAATGCTAAGAGGAATTCTGTTCACAGAGGAAAATAATATACCAATTTATACAATCACACTTTTATCAGTAAACATCATCTCTTCTGTGTATACTTAGAGCTAATCTGCTGGAATGGGAACAAACACAATTTTGTTAAAGGGGTGGAGTTTGCTAGATAGTCTACTGTTTTTCACATCATCAGCATAACGGGAAACTAAGCTTTGTTGCTGGGCTAAATTCTGTCATCATCACTAAGAGTTGTACAATCTTCTTCAGCGTAATGGAGCTGCATAAAGTTAAAGAGTTTAAAAAGGGCTTGCAAAGTATTTTGGTACTGGTGATGTGGCAAAAATCAGAAATAATCCTGCTTGACTCTCAGTCTGCAGAACTGAACTCTCAGTTGGCAGAGCAGGCAATATTTGTATTTTTTCAAAGATTTTTCTTTTCTCATAAACTCTGAATAAAATTTTGAAAAGTGAGGCTCGTTGGCTGAATTCAGCATGATAGTGTTAATACATCTTTTGACTTTAATTGGAGCAGAGCTTAGCTAATGCTAAGTATTTTTGAGAATGCCTCAACATCACTTTAAAAGTACCACGTCTCAAAATATATTTTTTCTAATAAAATGATGTTGTTTTCAAATTTGAAGACCAAAAATTATCAAGTCTACAAAGGACCCGCATATCAGTTTTGAGTTTTCCTTTCAAACTGTATTGGGTTTGCCTGACAAGTTTTTGGTAGCTGGGGGGCTGCAGGGGTGGCTTCTGTGAGAAGCTGCTAGAAGCTTCCCCCATGTCCAACAGAGCCAATGCCAGCCGGCTCCAAGACAGACCCACCGCTGGCCAAGGCTGAGCCAGTCAGAGACGGTGGTAGTGCCTCTGGGATAACATATTTAAGAAGGGGAAAAAAAAATGCTGCGCAACAGCAGCCGAAGAGAGGAGTGAGAATATGTGAGAGAAACAGCCCTGCAGACACCAAGGTCAGTGAAGAAGGAGGGGCAGGAGGTGCTCCAGGCGCCGGAGCAGCGATTCCCGTGCAGCCCGTGGTGAAGACCATGGTGAGGCAGGCTGTCCCCCTGCAGCCCGTGGAGGTTAATGGTGGAGCAGATATCCACCTGCAGCCTGTGGAGGACCCCATACCGGAGCAGGGGGATGCATATATAACTTTAATTGACATATAATATCGTGTAGAACCAGCTGAAGAAATATGGTTCCGTTCACAAAACTTACTTGTGATAAATGTCTCAAATTATTGTGAAATCTGAGAAATGCTCATTCCCTAAGATAATTTTAGTATCGCTGAAAACATTGCCAGACTACGGTAGAAAAAAATTGGTTGCCACCAGAAAACAGAGAGGAATGTATTTGGAATTGATCCTTTAACTTGGTCATCTGTATTCTTCCAGCCACTGCAGATGGTGTTAATAGCATCACAGGTAAAATGTGATTAACAGTGGTATTTGCTCAGTGGATGTAGAACTATCAATCCATTAATTCTCATCTTCTTCTTCTATCTATTGCTTTTGCTAGTGACAAGTATGAAAAGCTCTCAAGATCAAGACCAGCTCTTCTACCTTTGAGTGAATGAAGGAGAACTTCCTTCCTTCCTGCTTCCCTAGATGTTACAAATAACATTAAATTTGCTTTTCTTTTGAAAACGCCCATTTTTAACTCTTTATTTTTCTTCTCCCTTGTCCTATGATAGAGAAACTCAGAAAAGTAAGAAAGATGCTGTACTTTTTGAACACACATTGAATGGAGGTGTTAGAAGATCATATATATATGCAGCATCTCTCCAAATCATCTCGGGGAGGGGAAAATACACTTTGCAATGTGTGAAGGCAAATTTTTGGTCTGACAGTCAGATTTTTTGTGCTTGACACTGAAAAGGGGCCAAATTTTCTAAAGTACTCATGGACCTCTGCAGTCCTCATTGCAACCTTTGTGGACAGTTTTTTTAGAAAGGTTGGCACCCAGAGTGCAACTAATGCCAAAAAGCCAGGCAACCTGTTTTTGGCATTAAAAAGAAAACTGGGCAGTTTAGAAATCTAAGACTGAGGACCTGCTAGAAAGTATATACTGGATATTTTGAGTAGCAATGAAAAGTTACCTTTCTTGCCTTGCAACTTCCTAGAAAAAGTGTCTTTAAAAAAAATTGAGTTAAAATTATCCTATAGAAGTAGGGGTGGCATGAAATTACTAAAATTAAGCATTAAATCAGAAAATAGTAAGTAACATTTCCTCAGGAATAATCACTTCGTGGTGGAGCTGCCTGATTATGAGATGGGACTCTCTGTGATCTGTCTTCAAAGAGTGAGCTCAGGTAATATGTCTGCAGCTCTCATGTTTGAAGGACATTCAGGAGACACAAAGTCAATGGACAGAGAACATGCTCTGATTTCCAGGTGTTCTGCTGATGCAGCTGACTGCCTTCAGTCAAAGACTTTGTCCTGATGTTCTAACCTCAGTTTCATACCCATGTGTGTTTTTTCACAGGTGGTATGAGCAACATTTGGGTGAGCCACACAAGGGCACAGGTTAGTGGGAGGAAGCTATCATTGATTTGAATGAAAAATGTTTAGCTTTTAGGAAAAGAGGATTTGAATAAAAATCTGATGAAACTGAAAGCTTTGAGAAGAATAGCCATGAGCAGTCAAATTGCACAATATTTAATGGTCTCATTTTGATCAAAGTCAAAAGAATCCAAAACAATTATAATGAACGGTGGGAGAGGGAAACAGTGACTTTCTAACTTGATGGTCATAGCATAGTAGGCATGCTTATTTCTAGGCCACCATCGCAAATCTGGCTCAGCTAACAAGGGTGGAAAATCATAGCTGTGTAAGAATTTTTTATTCTCAGGAATGACATGAAATGAGTCAGAGATCTCAGTCAGATTTCTGTGGGTAAATCTCTGCATATTTAAACCTACCACCACAACGGACAGCACATAGCACTTGGCACCCACCCCACACTCTTAAGTGGGACACAGGGACAATATTAGCGTGGTAACTCCTAAAAGTAATCATTATGTTCTGGGATTTTGCTCAGCCTGGTAAAAGTGGAGAGAAACTTGAAGTTGAAGCACCCAAAGGAATGAGCTTCCCAAAAGACTTCAGATTACATTGTTACTCTGGCAAGTTTTACTGTGGATAAATTCATGAAATAGAGAAGGAGTTGTGAAGATAGTGGATGTGGCCATAATTTTGGCCTGCTATAGAAAGTATGGAACCAGATGTGGAAGTTAATGTAGGAAAGGAACAATGAAGGAGTATAAACAGATGGCAAATAAAATAAGACCTTTCTGTCTCATATTTATGAAGAAGTCACATGTAAGAAAATGAACTTCTGAGAACCCACTGTGAGCAATGAAATAGGAGAGTCTGAAAGAATGAGTCTGGGATTGATCCTATTAAATAAACTCCAGTGTCAAAGAGCATCGTGGGATGTATTGCTCAAGAACAATAAATCCTATCACAAAGATTTCTGCCGCCAAGATTTAGTATCTACAGTATGCTGCACATACTGCTGGATCAGCTCTAGCCTGCAGACCGGCTGATAGTTCTTTGAAAAACAGGATTTTTTTTGGTCATCATTTCCACTGAAAAGTCCTATTTTCCATCAAAAACATTTGAAATTAATTACTTTTCAATCAACCCGACACTTTACTGTGTACAGTTTTCCCTTAGGATTCCCTTTGCAACGGTAGCATTTACACTGGTAAGGGGTCCTGGTCCAGAGTCCTTGCTCTCTAACTAAATAATCCACCTACTATAATTTAATTCAGATGAGAAAAATATTAGTTTATTATGAATTAAACAGGGATATAGTATTTCTATCACTACATTATTAAAAAAAAAAAAAGATTTCATGAAATTCAATGAGAATTCAAATCACGAGGGAGGCCTTTTTTTTACATTTACATGCATATGGATGCTGCTGTAGGGACTGAAAATATACTTTTGTAACTGGAAGGCCAAAATGAACCCACAGCATGTTTAGTTTCACTGATAACAGCACCAGAAGAGACACATTTACTTTGCCTTTCTTTGCTCATATTTGACTCCTTTAACTGTATATATTCTGATGGGAAAATGATACGCGTGGTAGAAATTCTTTGTTGAAATAGTATGTCAATTATTACAAAGTTATATTGGCTTTAGAAATGAACTACCATCTAACATGTTCACTCGAGGTTCTGAGCTGAAAAAGGTAGTAAATATGCTGCATGAAGAATGACCATGAAAATAAAGGAAAAAAAAAAAGATCTGGACATAATTATCCAGTTCAATTTTGACTTTCCTCAGTGACTAAATACAAAACATCCCAATTTACATAATCCACAGATTTTGCTATGTTTGTACAAAATCGCAACCAAAAAAAAAATCTAAACCCCGCAATAGATGTAAAACACAAGCCAGTAATATGGGACATATGTTACAGCAATGTTGACACTTGAACTCTTAATGGAATTTTACATTTGAAATTCTATCGGTTATTCATTTTCTACTGATTGAACACAATGAGCTCCTCATGGTTTCTAGACTTTGTCCAGAAATGAATTAGGTATGAATGTCTCTTAGACTCTTAAAGAAAAAGACAGCACTTATACTTAAAATTTTCTTGGGCACTTTCAAAAAACAGCAGATGTGCAGGAAGGAGAAGAACTCAAAATGAGCAAGAGATGAAATCTTTTGGTTTATCTTTTAAAAGAGAGAGATGTCATACATCACAGAAGGCCATACAAATATAGAAGAGAAATAGGTGGAAATGCTGAATACAGGGAAAATTTCCTGGTTTAGAAAGCATTCTCGCAACAGCAAGTGAGAATTAATATTATGTAGTCTTTCTCTTGTATATGTTAAAACTCTTTTGATGACAGGAATTTGGATTTCAAACCCGCTGGAGAACAATGAAGTTGTTTCTTTCAAAACTGTTCTTATTCCTTTTAGGGCAAGAAGGACATGTAAAATCTTAAGTACAATGATCATTAAGTTGAACGCAGTATTAACTTCAAAGTTTATCTTTGCTAGGCTAAAAAATACCTTCTTAGTTATTATTTGTCTCACAACACCAACCATCCTAAAACGACCTTGCTTTAAAGAAGGTAGAGGGTAAACTTCACAACACCAACCATCCTAAAACTTGACCTTGCTTTAAAGAAGGTAGAGGGTAAAAACCTAGTCAGTAGAGTTTTGTTAGTGACAGGAATGGGCTTCAGCTGTCTCAGGGAAAAGACTTGGAGGATAATGGCCTGGATGGAAATGACTTCACAGGACTTCCTAATTCTTGGGTCTGGTGTGTGTTAAGCTCATATCCTCACTCTGTGTTGGAAGGAGCCCCAAGGAAGGATCATGTCACACATGGAATCACAGAATCACAAAATGGCTGAGGTTGGAAGGGACCTCTGAAGGTCATCTGCTCATCCGGTCCTACAGCATGTTGCCCAGGACCATGTCCATACAGCTTTTGAATATCTCCAGGGATGGAGATTCCACAACCTCTTTGGACAACCTGTTCCAGTGCTCAGTCACCCTCACAATAAAAAAGTGTTTCCTTGTGTTCAGACGGCACCTCCAGTGTTTCAGTCTGTGCCTGTTTCCTCCTATCACCAGATCCCGAGTGTGGCTGAAAAACAGGGAAGAGAGGTCTGACCAGAGCCCCCACATGCAGAACAGGCAGGTAGGGCTGCAAAGCAAGCCTTGGTGAGCATGGCCAAACAGCCTGGGGAGACATGTCCATATTTGTGGTGGGAGTCTTGCTCATCCTGATCCATCACAGTGGAGCCTGAACTTCTGTTGATGCACACATGGAGCCTCTGTGAACGCACACAAGACAGCAGTGCCATCATGGTACTGTCAATGCACTGCTCTCCCCATATTCCTGTGTCTCCTCAACTGAGCAATAGGCTGGGAGGCACCAACGTGGCTTTGACTGGCCAGTAACTTTTCAGAAAAAGAGCACTTTCTAAGAAAAACACTTTGCCCTTTCTCTTCCCATTCCTTGTTCCCCCCTGCTATCTATAGGGCACCATTCTTTCCTTTGCTTCCATCATTTAGTTTTGAGGTGTTAAAGTAAATCGCTATTCTTTTTGACGTCTCCCCCCCAGCCATGTTCTCCAGGGATTTTTCAGCTCCTCCTGAGCCTCTATAATACTAGGCCAGTTAGGGGTAAAAGATGGGATTTGTTCAGAAGCAATGAGTAGCAATAGCTTTTTCATGCTTTGTCCTGTTCAGCTGCTTGCTAAGACCAATCTGCAGAAGACTGAGAAGAGTCTCTGCTTCTCTTCCTAGAACAAACTGACCGTGCTTGCTACCGCACCAGCTTGTAGTGGGCCTATGCTACACTACATTACAGTGAGCATAGGTGAAGAACTGAGCATTTGGGTCACTGATTTGAAAGACAAAATAATAAGTAAACAATTAAAACAAAGTGTTGAATTTGGTCCAAGGGGACCTTGATGTGACAAAAACTCAGAAAGTCTCTGCAAGGACCTAAGTATTGAACTTACTAATAGCTGATAAACATGAGACATGTAAACATTTTTTTTTTTAAATGAGAATTGGGGAAGCTGAAAAAATTGACACTATTGGACTTTTAATATTGGACTTTTACCCTCAGTCATTTGGCAATATAGGCATGAATGAATTATAAATTCTCACAATTTATTTCATTTCAATATAGATATTATGAATATTTCCTTTAACAAAGCCAGTAGTTTTAAAACAAACTCTTTAATCTGTTAGTATGGCAAAAGCGTTGTTTTCACAATGATAAGGCATGGTAAATGGTAAATTAGCTCTGTAGAGAGAGCAGTCTTATCTTTACGAAACATCAGAGGACACAAACACTGAGCTTGCTATGTTGGTTAATAAATACTTTAATTACAATTTATTTGTTGCTCCCTTTGTTCTGCAGTAAAAGCTCTTCATAGTACTTGCACCTTTTCACCTTAAAAATTCTGATTTGGGCTTTTTTTCCCTAGTATTAGAAATGTTAATATCTTAAGCATGTGTTTATATATGTATGGGTATATGCTATTGGGAGACCAGGCAAATTTTTTTGTCTAGAGCCATGACATTCCTTAATATGTGTGCTTTTGGGTAAACTTCATTCTAAGCTCATTATGAACAGACAGCAGTGCTTCAGTAAGTCTTACACTTGATATTTTCTTCAGCTATTTGGTTAACACTTTCTTCATGTCTCTGACAAGTGCTGCTTGGCTAGTCTGGTAGAACTAGGAACTCAGACTAGTTGTCCATCGAATACAGGCAAGGAACAGACTTCAAAATCTATAGTAATTCACCATTGTACAAGTTCAAATTTGGGCTGCTAGAGATCTTTCTAGAGGCAGATTGTTCTCTCACCATGTTTCTTCTGTCTTCCTCTTTTCTAACAGTATCAGCGAATGTTATCAGTGAACTAATCTTTTGGTAACCCACATGATTTCATGTAGTAAACATAACATTGGTTGAAAACATAATATAAATAAATATAATGTAGATATAATGGACCCCACTCTTACATGCAACTTCCAATTATATACAAATATATTTATATAAAAATACATATATCATATAATACACTGCACAGAGGATGATAAGCCTCTGAAATAGAATAGCTTTGAATATTTCTTTTAGAGATAAATGGCTAATACCCTAAACTATGTACCTCAGATCTCCAAACAGTCATACATTTTTGAGTGTTCTGAAATGTTTGGTTAACCTTTTTTCCATTCTTCTAGTTTTTACAAGCTTCTGCATTTCTGGTTTCTGTCTGAGACTAGAAACCGAGGTACCAAAATACCACAACAAAGACAGTGCTCAAGATATTTCAGGCTTGATTTAGAGCAGGAAGTATTTAGATTCTTTTAAGATTTCCAGTTAAATTTTCAAACACAAGAGCATTCAGGTAAGCATCCAAGCTGACTGGTGCTCTTCTGAACTGAAGCCAAATGTGAAAACTTTAGAATTTACCCCCTTACAGCCAATAAGGAGATCTATTTATGGGACAATTCTGTATTGGTATCATGTAATCAATAAAACTCCATTATAACAAATGTTGAATTAGACTAGCTCAATTGCATAATTTCTAAGCACTGCTTGTATGAACCACACTTTATATTGACTTACAAAAACTATAGACTGCATACTGAAAACTTTAAAGTAGTATATTTGTGAGAATACCGGAAAAAGAGTTGACATATGTATACACAAACATTTATAAATAGATTGATCCCTTAAAACACACTTCAGCATTCGACATTTGTGGTATAACAAGATTACACTGTTTTGGATCATTACTGTGTATTTTTTCTGAGAAAGAAACAAATAACTTTTTCAAAGGAAGGGAAAGATCATAAACATTGGCTGTTTATCAGATTATGGTATTTGTCTTCCTTATAGCATTTCCATAATTTCCTACACAAAGAATGGTAAGCATTGCAAAAAGTACAGTGCAATAAATATAAATACCTTCTTTAAATACCTACCTGAAAATGACCTGCATGGCTCAGCATTTTTATGCAGCTCCAGATCCCTCTCAAATCAAGTCCCTTTAACTCTTACTATGGTTTTGGTATTTTGATTTGGAAGGGTTACTGTTTGTCTTTCAGGAGTAGCTGAAATAAAGCACATCTTGGCTAAACAGGTGTTTTGGCAAATAAACACAAAAATATAATTTTTTGAACCAAGATAGTTCCCTTGACAGAAAAAGTGTATTTGAAGGAGAAAGGGAGTATTTGGTGATTGTGTAATAATCCAGAGTTCACGAACTCACTGCGTCAGGTCTTTGAAAGACTTTAGAGACATTTAGAGAAGGATGGCACTTAACTAGCTGGAAAGACTGTTAAGAAACACTGGAAAGAAGATCCTGATGACTGTATATGGTTAATTTCTATCCATATGTATGGAGGGAGAAAAACTCTTGTGTCCAAAGAGATCATAAGGCAGCTGAAGTTTGTTTAAAATATTTTGCCTTTGCCTTCACATGGAATCCAACTTCTAATACTGAAAAAGAAAATCTGCAACTGCCACATGAAATCCTAAATGGTAAGGAATTAATAAACACATGCAGACTCTGTTGGCAGCGTAGAAAAGAGTTCTCTAATTTTCTAATGTAAGAATGATAAATACAAAATTCACATAGCAAAGCTTCAAAATTGTCAGAATATTAAAGCAATAATGAGACACTGAGAACTTACTCTAGATGATGGAGAAGACTAAGGAAAAAACCAATTCCCCATTGGGATGTCTATGCAGCTCATTTATCTACCCTGAAAACACGCCAGATCTCTCAGAACAGGCTGTAAGTTAACTGGCTCAAGAAATTTTGGCTACTGAACTGCTAAATCTCACATAGCTAAGAGATTAAGTTATAAAATGAAATAACTGATCTCTGACGATCAATGGGATCCTATGTGAGGCTGTCTTGAACTGCAAAGGAACTGTTTAAAGCTTGCTGGCCTATATATAACTTCCTCAAAATACAAGAACAATCCACCCTGATGTAGAATAGGAGACCATCTTGACTGAATGGGGAACTTAAACTGAATTCAAAAGCAGAAATGAAGAGACAGAAAGTGAATGCAGGGACAGGCAACCAAGGAGGAATATAGCATCACCCAAGCACTCCGGGACAGAGTTAGGAAAGTCAGACCTTGGCTAGAGTGGAAACTGGTGAAGGATGTGAAAGTCAATACGAATGGCTTCTACAGGGCTTCATACCAGTGAAGGAAACACTAGGGCAAATGTAGAGCTGCTAATGAAGAGTGCAGGCAACCTCATGCAAAGGGCAGGGAAATGGCTGAGGTACTCAGAGCCTTTACAGAAAAGGTCTCGCCTCAGGCCTTTCAGGTCTGTGTGCCAAGTAACAAAATTTGTGGAGGGGAGGAACACAGTGAATCTTCGAAGAGGATCACCTTAGGTACTACTTAGGTGAGCTGAACATACACACATACAAGTCCACAGGACCTCACAGGATGCATTTAAGTGTGTTGAGAGAGCTGGCTACTTTGTGTTTGATACCAGGGCTGGTAAAGTCTTCATACAGATAGCATGTCTGAGGGCACACGAGGCTAGGGGAGCGAGGCTGATAAACTGGAGGACAGGGCTGCCATATGGTGGGACCTCAACAGGCTCAAAGAACAGGAACCTCATGAAGTTCTACAGAAGCAGGTGTGACGTCCTGCATTTGGAAAAAAACTAATCCTGTGCGCCAGTACAAACTGGAGGCTGATTGTCTGTTCAGCAGATCTACAAAAACGTACCTGGGAGTCCTTATGGACACCAGATTAAACCAGTTCGGTCGTGTGCCCTTGCAGTGATGAAAGCTAAATACAGCCTGGGCTATATCAGCAATAACTTGGTAATCCATCAATAGCACTGACGTAAGAATATTGTGATTACTTATTACTTACTGTGATTGCTTACTTCAAAACTTTTTAGGACATTCCTTGTTTCTTTGAAGATATATTTAGTTATTGTATCAGATCACGTATTCACAGACAACAATCTGCATGTGGTTCAGATAACAGATTAATTAAGAAATTTCAATATGTTCTCATCAGTGATGATCCTGCTTCAGCTTGGCACCCTGATTAAATCTTAAAGCGCTTGATGAAGCATCCATTTGTGCTCTTGAAAAGTGGTTTTACATTCTGTCCCTCTGTATAGAAGAGCCCATATAAGTGAAGGGGCTTCTGGAGCCTTCCAGGTATATCAGCTACACATTATCTGACAGAAGAAAGAGGCTGTGGCTTTTCTTAAGTTCTTTCCAAGGAAATCCATATTAATAAAACTACTGATATTTCTGTTTTCTTCCAAGGATCCCATGCTCACAAAGGACAATCAAAGGTGAATACTTTCAATACCTGAAGAGGCTTAACTTACAATCTGCTGAGGATAAAGGACTTCTGAAGACTCTTGGTTTCTTTGCTTTGTTCTGGTCAAAAACAAGTTCTCAAATAAAGATGTACATTTCTTTCTGAAAAAAAACCAAACAAAAAACCACTCCAAAAAGTAGTGTCAGAATCAATATTTTTGAAAAGGGTGTCTTTCATTCAGAAACTTATAAAAATTTCTGTGTATGACTTCAAAACTAACACAAGATTTAGAATGGTAATCATGTATATGAAAGTACAGTATGCAAGACATACAATATAGATCACCGTATTGAAAATGGGCCACAAGACTTAATGGACTAACTCTGGTCTGTTTTCATTCCTCTAATTCTTTCAAAACTATTGGGACACCGGGACCAGCAGTATTGAGCAAACTGCCTAACTACTGCTATACCTTTCTCTAAGGAAGCTTTAGTTATTAGCAAAATGAAACAATTAAAACCACGCTGCACGGGAAGCCACAGGTATTAGCTTTTTTGAAAAGCAAAGGGATTTTGAAGCAGGAAAATAACTGAAAATATTGAAGTTACTTGTGCTGAAGTTAGGCACTGGTCTAAAATTTTTGCTGGCTTTATCCTACTGAATGCTATTATTCAGTTATATATTCAAGAAAACTGAAAGCAGAGATGAAAATTTCTCCTTTACATTGCTAAATATAAGAAATGAACTAAGACTGCCTACTCCTGAACAGATGTTAACTGGCTGTTCTTTTCACAAGAGTCAAACTTGAGCAAATACCAAATTTCCAAATCCAGCTGAAAGGCAAAAGAAACAGAAATGTTATGACAGACACAGAAAACTGCTGTCCAGGCTGGTAGCCAGGCCACCTGAGACCAAACGAGAACAGCTGGAAGCCAGCAAAAATCATTACTGCCTCCGTAGAGCCACAGTCATGTATTGTAGAAATGGGGAATGAATGGTACTGGAGGAATCGGTGACATGTACTTGAATTACTAGAGAAATCTCAGCTAGCTCTTGAAAATGGAGAAAAAGTTGAAAACCTGATTTCTTTTAAAATGAGGCAAGAATAAGGCACACTATATCCTTTTCAGAAGCATCATTATAAATACCAGGAGCACTGAAATGACCAGTACAAATTGCTTCCAGCTGAGATTGCAGCCTACCCAGCCTTTTCATTTCTGAGTCATGAGTATCCTAACAAGGTATGCAGTGAATTTAAATTACACCTTGCTGGCAAAATGTTAAGTTATCATCTCAGAAATATATTGATCTCTTAGATGAATTATGTCATGAGAGCAAAATGATGCCATCTAAAATAATTTAAGTTATCAGAATGGAATTGAAAGGGTTACATTTTAATATTGATGTTACCGTACTACTGGTGTTACCAAGACTTTGATCAGAGCAATTTGGGCTGAACGTTTTTCAGAACCCAGTAAAGTGATTGTGCAATTAATGAAAGGAATTCCTCCATTTTTACTTTTAAAAATGATGGAAGTGAAAATTCTTGACCATTACTGCTATAGACCGAGGTCAGTTAGATTCTGCCTAACACTACTTTAAGACCATAGAGACAGGATTCATTTCACCAAATGTTGGACATCCACTTTCGCATTCGAGGACTGACCCCAGACTCCCCTTCTAACAAAAGGAGAACACAGGACAATTTATCTACTCTGTTTAGTACCTATTTTTGTTTGAGGAGAATAATGGCACAAGCATCTTTCTCTTTCCGCTGACTTGCTGTTTGTCTGCCTGTTCTCAGTCACAGATTCAGTGATATAGATGTGTTAAACTGCTGTATCATGTGATAAACCTGCTTCCACTGGGTTTAGAAAACCAGCTCTTATGCACATTGTGCCTTACAGATGTTTACATTTGGATAGATAGATGCCACTACAGATGCCGAAATCTTAGTGAGAAATTCAGCTTACTTCATATAATTCAATTATTAGATTACCCCTAAGCCTGTGTGTACTTCTTCCACTGTTCAAGAACCTAAGCAGATGCATCTACATTTGTTTTTTTGTATAGTCTTTTTGATTTACCACATGAACATATTTTATTGTCTTGGAAGAAATTGATGACAGCAGAGAAATATACTGTTGTCAGTCAAAGCCTCTTAATCTAAATGAAAGAGCTCTTGGTGCTGTAGTCAATGGATGTGGGATTGTGGGAATAAATGGTCAATCCTTTTTCACTTTTGTATTCCTGTTGAAATGTCCATTGTATTTCACTGAAAGTAAAAATGACACATTGCAAAGGCATTGGATTGTCCCATGAAATACAACAATCCACAGCATGTTAACGCAATTTTTTTTCTTTTCATATTGCCCCAAACTGCAAGAAAAAACATTGTTTTCAAAAAATAATAATAATCATTCTCAGCAGTTTCTAAGTAATGGAGTCTCCTAACATTTCAGGCTTTTAATTCTGTTTTGTTTCTTCCACTGAGGAGATGGAAAAACCCCTAGATCAATTCAAACTCATTTTTCAAATGTGCTCACTTCCCAAGCAGAAACAAATTACCACCATCTCTCTGAGATTTAATTGCTTTCACTCCAGAAAAACACCCCTTCTGCACAGAGGAATGAAGCAAATGAAGAAATGCTAGATGGATCAGTAAAGAATGAGTGGTTTTGAGTTGTTTTTTCCTTCTCCTAAATTAACTTAGGGTTACTTGTCAGTTAATATATAGTAATTTGCCCATCATGAAGAACTCAGTACTTCCCTTGTTAAAATCAGGAGCTGAAATATCTATTCACCTACAGAATTCCAAAGGAGGTGCTTTTGTAGGAAAAAAAAAAAAGGAAAACTAAAGAAAGAGAAAAAAGAGAAAGAAAGAGAAAGGGAGAAAGGGAAAAAGGGAGAAAGAGGGAGAAAAGAAGGCAGTGAGAAAGCAAGAAAATGAGAACGTATGCCTGCATGAGAGAAAGAAAGAAAGGAGGAAAGAAAGAAATTTGATCTAGGTTGCAATATTCCTGAAGCAGTGGATCCAGCATGAAATAATGGGCCAATCCTGTGTAACATAAAGGAGCTCAAAGTAATAAGATTTGGTAAGGTCAAAGTCATGATTTTATTTTATTTTTTTCAAATGAGAGATTGTTCTTGAAAGTGGCGCTGAGCTATAGTAGGCAATGGTAGGAAAGGAAACATCTTGTTTACAAATGTCAGCCAGCAATTAGCGTCATTTAAAAAGTGGAACCACAACTGCTGTTTTTTGTTAGCTTTGAAAACCCCATCTCTTTCTTGTGGCCACGTTTTAAGAGGCAAAGTAGACAGCAAGACTCTGAAACCAGTTCATAAATAGTTGATTTCATATTTTAAAATCTTGCCTATAACTGTCACCCCCCTCGCGTGGATCACAGATGGTGAAGAACTAATTTGTTACTGTTTGATAACGGCTTTTATGTATCAAAGCTCTTATTTACTACTCTGTGGGGGGAAATGACAGACTAAAAGCAATTATGTGTTTTTCTTTCAGTTTTTCTTTAACCACTATGCTCTTTGGCTTTTTTTTTCCCCACTCCCGACATGTTTCTTATTTGAAATATAGCATTGTGAATCTTTTACATATGTTGGTTCTCATTTAACCCTCTTTCTGGGTTTTCAAGAATGCATCTGGCTGGGCAGATCAACTGTAATCTTTCATGATTGTTTATAATGGCCCAGTGATAAGTAATAACACTCAGGGGTGTCTCCCGGTAACAGCGTATTACATTTCAGTATTAAAAATGCAAATTGGGACTTTGCTTTTGAAGATTGTCAGGAAAATGTTTCAAGGAGGTAGAATAGCTACCAGGATGCCTGTAAGTGAAATAACCCCCTCTCCCCCACCACGTCGGGCCTCCTGCCCGCAGGTTTTCTGAAGGAGCCCCCCACCCCCTCCTCCTTCCCCCAAAATAAATAAATAAGTGAAGAGACTTTCCTCTGTACGTGGTATGAAGTAACTGATGTTAAATCTTTGGCCCTGGAAAGTCATGAACTCCCACATCTTTCCATTTTTTTTTCTCACTGGTGATATGCAAACCACTCACTTGGTGTTCCCACCAAGAATGATTTTGCTGTGGGTTGTACTTTCTGGTGTTGCACTGCAGCAGAGCTGATGGGGCTGAGGGGATAGTTTCTGCACATACCTTTATTTTGAATAAACAAAAGAGGTTCCAATTTGGTGATGACCAGGGCTGATTTGTTGGTGAGTTTCCTTAATGTCAATCAAGTGGGCCTGCTTGTGTGCTTAAAGTTTAGGGTGTCCATGAACACCATGGTGAGTCTGGTCTTCAGTGTAGAATTTGTCCTACTGAAGTAAGAGTTAAATTTAAAGGCAAAAGAATGCTATTATAGATCGGAAACTTCAATATAGCAATGTAATATCATAATTATGGTTATAGGTTGAAGGAAACATTGCCTATTGCTGCTGAAATCAATAGGAATTTTCCCACTGACTTAAATGAAAGAAGGAGTAAGTCACCATGGAAAAACCCATGGAAAGATTGCAAGCTTTTGTTTGTCTCGTTATATCCTTTAAATTACCTCTTGTCTCTCTTTGCTTGTTTCACCCTCCTTTTCTTCTTCCGTATTATGCCCACACTGGCATTAGGAGGTGCCTGTTAACGTCAGTGGGACTGCTTGGGGAACAATATACTGCTGAACATAAGGAAGGACAGAAAATTCTCACCAAATGAGAATATACAGAGCATGCACTTCCATATTCTCTGAAGCCTGCCTTTTAACCAAAACTTAGACAACCAGGAAGAAAAATCAAGGAAATGCAGGAAAACAGAAAAGGAGAGAAAAAGGACAATGGAATTTAGGAAGCTAGTATGCCTGTTTAAAGATGAAGCATCATAATATAACCCTTCTTACAACCAAAATACAGGAGTAGCACTTATTTCCAGGCTTTAATACCAGAAAACTTCAATAGAATCCATAAATCACTTCCACATGTTTTTGAATAAATGTCTGTCCTGTATTTTACAAATTGCTTTCTCAAGACACAGTTTGAGTAAGGTCAGCAATCCTTCCCTCCTCTTGTTTGACTTTCTTAGGGTGAGATTCACCCTTGGCAGTTGTCAAGAACAAGACCTGTGTCGCCGAACTCCTGTCTAAGCCAACTGATTTCCAGTGAGAGCTATATTTAGGCTAATCAGGTCCACTGTGTCTGGATGTGGCAATGAAATAGCTGAAGCATGCTCTATCAGGCCCCATTTGAAAATGCTGGCCCATGCGTGCCTGTCATTTCTGCTGTATTTCAGACTCTCCATCATTTTGATAATTATACAGCTTGGAAACTTTTTTTCTTTTTATAGTCTTTGAAACTATAATGAAGTCTTCAGTGCTGCCAACCCAAACCATCCAAAAATCTTGAATCGGGCTTGAAATAATCATGAGATTGGCCTGAAAATCATGCAACCGAATGTACTTGGCTTCTTTTTATTTGCCTTCTGGTTTTGAGTGTTTAGGGTGCAATGGGGTCACATTTGCAGGGTTTCCTCTGCGTCTGTGTGGGCCAGAAATGCAATCTTTTTATAAGACAACTGAAATTCCTTGGGTATTCACATGACTCCAGGAGCTGGGATTTAACAGGGGGAAAAAAAATCCACTGTGTTTGGGCTTGTGATAAAATTGGAAGCCTTGGCAATACAGAGCGTCTCACATTCAAAGTTTGTTTATAAGGGGAATATAGTTTGATGGAGACAGAGAACAGAGTTCCCTTCTGTTCTCTTCTGACTTGAGAGAAATTCCTCCCAAAGGGTGAACTTCACTTCACAGAGCCAGCACAAGGCCTATTCAGCATCTGAAGTGATGCATAGACCTGGCAGTGGCTCTCTTTACATGAATTTACTTCATGCTACATTAAGAGAAGCTGCAGAAGTTATTGTAGCTGAGATAGTTTCATGTTCACAAGGAAAAAAAAATTCTTTATAAAACTGCCCATTATCAAGGATTTGGAAGCAAAGTCCAACAAGGAGGGGTACAGGACTGAAAGCCCTCGTGAAAGAGGATGGAGGAGGCCCTTGAAGGGGGGAGAGAGCTGGGGATGGAAGCATATGAGCCATTTGGTATAATTAAAGGTAGGAATCCAATCTTAGGACAAGTACGTGTTTGTGGAGTAGGAGGCATGGCTGGTGACTCAGGTAGAAGCAGTACCTGGAAAAGTAAGCAAGCAAAGATGTAGGTGAGAAAAAAAATTCCTCCAAGTTCCCCTTTCTTACTTCTGTCATATGTGGGACATAAAGCCTTGCATGTAGGACTGAGACATTAAAAACGGGATTCATTTTATCAGGTATAAATATCTACAACACAAGAAATTTAAAATGGGATTCACCTCATCCACCATCTACATGTGCGCTAGTTCCTTGGTAAGCAATGGAAATTAATAGATACTTCTGGGGTGCAATTAATCTCATCCTCAAACAGACACCTAGAACAGATTGGATAAACTGCACCATAAAAATGCCTTTTTATTTCCATTGGCTATGTAGGAAACTCAAGTTGATGGATTTTAAGAGGACTATTCTTATGCAGACTATTGGCAGTGCAGAAGTCTAAAGTTAAGCATTTTTTCCATGTTTTGCTTAAAGGAAATCTTAGCTGACATCTTTTTGAGCAATTCAGGATATGACTGTGAATGTTCTTGGTGCAGCAATATGTGTGTATGTGTATGTGCGCAGGCACAGGTTGTTTGGATAATTTTTGCTTATGTTAATGTCTAAATTGGGAGGTAGCAGGAGTAGGGAGTTTGTTGCTGCTCCTGGAGAAGCCTGGCATTGAACAACACTGAACTGCATGAAGAGTGAGATAAAGGTATGGCTTTGAGCCATTTATACTACATGATAAATGTCTGGATATTGCACAGTGGCCATGCTCTGGGATCCTCATGTCCAAATCAGTCCTAATGTCCTAATGTCTCAGACCAGTCTGTAGCACTTTAAAATCATTTGACTGGTTTTGCTTTTCTTCTGTGACTAGTGACACCTTTAAGTAATGCGCCATTAGTGTCTCTTATCCCAGTTGTGTATGCCTTAAAAATTGGCAGAGTGTTTTCACTCAAAAGGTATCACATTCAATTTAAGTACAGGATTTAGAGCGTGCCAAGCCAAGTACTCTTTGCCAGCAATTTGACATCCTGAACAAATAAGGTTTGAATTCCTGCTCTGAAACAGGAAAAGGATCATTTAGTCTGTTTGAATATCATTTAGAGTAGGATAGTTTTATTTTTTTGATGCAGCAGTAGTGTCAAGTGTTGATTCTGACAGATTTATTGAACTGATGGTTGTACATTAAACATACAGCTTTAGACACAGCTTAAATATATATTCAATCTTTCTATGAAATCTAAGTTATGAAAATACCGTATGATAGGTAGATTATAAATGCAACATAAAATAAATGATAGCCAAAGGTTCTCAGGGCAGAGTTTTTCCAGTACAGCTATGACAGAGGTTAAGAACAGGGACCAGGGAGATCACACACAAAGGAACAGATACACAGAAAGATGTAGGTATTTATTTGCCAATTTAGGCACAGAAGTAAAACTTCATATTCTCAACCCCTGCCTTCCTCCTTCCCTCTGTTTCAGCTGTTGCCCATCTTTTGAGACACACTCTTTCAGTCAG
>NW_009209966.1:100950-115273 GCF_000690835.1 Fulmarus glacialis
TAATTTCTGCTGCAGAGAGAATAAAATATTGACAGTGCCTGCTGCCCTAAATAACCCTAATCTGAGCGTGTGTCTGTGGAGCAGTGGGACAGGAGACAGACAGTCAAGTGAGAAGATACCTTTTTGGACCTGAAAGAAGTGTCATTTTATTAATGTGGCAATCCAAGGTAATAAGCATCACCTCTTAAACAGGGTGATCAGCTTTAAGGAGGGCACCCCACCAATTGACTGTACTGTTTTTAGCCTGAAAGTTGGCTTAGTTTACAGCTACCTTGGGTAGCTCTGTCAGGAACTCCACCAGGAGGAGGTCTGTAGATGCTCTTAGTGTCCAACGTCTGGTGAGAGACGAAATGGAGGAATTAGGGGACAAGTGCAGGGGACAGCACAAGCTGAGGCAGGCTCCTCTCCTAATGCTCTGAGACCACCTTAGGGTGCCAGCTATGGACTGACTGCCATGTAGTGGTCTTTACACGGTGCTACAAACTGTCATGTCCTGCTTACATGGCTGTATGGTGAGGTGTTGTCTGGCAAGATGGAGTGGCGATACAGGAGTTCAGTAGACAGGAGCAGAATTTTTGCTTATACACATGTATGTAAGACTGTGTTCCATCCTCTTCCTCCTACTCTTGATTTAGACTTCAAAATGATTTACAGAAATCCTGGTGTGGCATGGTAACATTTTCTAAATCTCATTTGGCAGACTTAAAACACTTTTCATTCATGGTCATGCTGTGCCATATTTCAGAAAAAAACATATAGCATTTTCTGTCTCATGGCTGCTGCAGCACAACCTTTATAAGGAGATTCAGCTCCAATCTGCTTGTCATTGCTTTTTTTAAAAAAAAACAAAACCAAAAACAAACAGAGCAGTTGTAAAAATAGTAATAATAATAGTAATAAGAAGAATACTAATAACACCCCCTTCTGTTTGAGTTCTGAGGCTCCTTGCTTCATATGCCTCCCCCACTGAGGCTGTGAGAGAACTTTCACCTGTGTCTAACCATGCGTCTGTTGAGGTGAATGGAAGCTATGGCAAGTCAGTGTGGAAGGCTTCAAAAGATCTCACCCAGGAAACACTATTTTACTTTTAAAGAAGGGTTACAGATTCTATTGCTTTGGGATTTAGGTGAAGAAACATCTGATTTTTTGTATATTTTTGCTAATTATGTGTCTGATACTTGATTTAATTAAAGATATGATCATGCAATAGAAATTGACAGTACACTCAGACAAACTAATTTAAGTGCTCTCACAGTTTATAGAGAATCCACAGAAAATTTCCTTAATTTGTATTCAGCCTGAAAGCACCCAATAATAAAATATTAAGCAGAAATCACTAGATGTTTTCTGTCAAAGATAAGCTGAAATACCACACTTAGCACAAACACTGTGTAAGCCATAGTATATTAAGTATAATAAATACTAAGGCCCCAAATTTACCCTTTCTGCATTGTACTTACGATGTCCTGGTCCTTTAGCTACATGGATTCTTTTGAATTAAGACAAAATACATGCAAGACAGCCCCTGTGAAATAAAAAAGTAATTTATGGCTTCTTATTTGTTATCATATGCAAAAATATAATAAAATCACACAAAAAAAGGAACAAATACATTAATGTTACTGTTGTGCTTTTAGCAATTGTTAATTTGACAAATGAGTGGTTCAGAATCTAGCTCTGGCTTTTGCTGTTATGGATCTGCTGTACCATATGCTATTATTCAGGCTAGCAATGGTGACGCAGAGCTCATTTTCTGTCTACTGATCAGTGTAACTTTCTGAGCTTGTTCTGCGCTATTGATAAAAAATATCCCTTTTTTCCTGGGCTTTCTAGCAATTAACGCTGATCTCAGATATTGCCATTCTGCATTGCTGCTTGATGTTTATTTGCTGTATCACCAGCACAACAAAGGAAAGGCAGCTTTAATTTGCTGTATGTTGTGTAATGCAAACGTGAGTTACTGTATATCCCTTAACAGCCCATCATTAATTTCCCTTGCATGCCGTTTCCAGGTTTCATATATTGCTGGCTGTTGTGATAGTATGTAAAGCATCAGCTGCTGTTTCACAGCTTGGATTTTAAGGGGTCCACAAGGAGAGATCAAAAGCTGAAATTCTAATATTGCCTCTAATGGAAGAACTATTACCCAAACAAGCAGGATGTAGATTTCTTTCCTAGCAAAATGCTGCTATGGCGTTCTCGTACTAATAGCCTTGCAGCATTCAGGACTCTGGCAATGTACGGTTTCCAGTTCTGAGAAACAATTATTTATTTTATACTTCTCTTTTGCCTAAGGAAAAAAAAATAGTCTAACTAGTTTAGAAGCAAATTTATTTTGTATAAATTCTTAGAATGTGCTCATCAGCTTAGTATACGGGTGTAGTATAAAAAGCAGTGTTATTGACATTGGACATTTGTGGTAAACAGATATCAAGCTTAAAGCCAGAACTGTACGACTGTGTGAGAATCTGACTTGTGTAGAGAGCTAAAATCTGGTAATTAGTAAAGTTATAGGTTGGGACCAGTTTCTATATGAATTCTAATGTTCTTCATAAACTGCTGAGCAACTTTAGCAGTTGTCTTGGAGGCAATGTGACTCTTTCATTTGACTCACAGATTCAAACCCTGCTTTCTTTTCTGCAAATTTGAAAAGTATTAAATAGTCCCAGTGAAATTAGGAAAGTTGGTGTATCATGAGAGTCTAACCTTTTCTTCTCTAAAAGATTGCTTTGTAAAGAAAGCTACCAAGATGCTTGTTTTCTAAAAAAAAAGCAAAGAGAAGTGTTAGAGAGAAAGAAATTTTCTTTCGAAACATGGAAGAATCCCCATCCCTAAAAATAAGGAGAGAATGTATTGTTATGGTTTGATCAAAACAAAATCTGATTTGTTTTCTTTCATGGTTGAAGGTACAGACTCTAGTTCTTGAAGGAATGCCTAAGATTTTTTAATTCAGTCATCATCACTGTTCACATTCTGAGCTAAAGATTAACATAAACATAAGACTGCTACTGTGAGAACCCTCAAATAAAATTTGATTCCATCTTTAGGCATTTGGTACCTTTTAGGAAAAGACCACATAGAGCTTCATGTATGGGGTTAAGATTGCTATTTCATGTACCTATTTCTGAAAAATCAGTTGAGAATCTTTACAGAGCTCATCCTTTAGAAGGAAAATTGTTTAACACACAGAAACTGTCGTGAAGAACTGATTACCAACAAGGTGGGTTAGCATCTTCTGAAACCCATGTTTCAGAAGATAGATGACAGGTACAGTCATTCACAAAGTAGAAGGAAAGAAATCAACACAAGAGCCTAGAAGAAATGAAATTGCTAAGGGAAAATCAGAGGTGCAGGACAGTTAAAAAAGGCATTCTGTACAACCACTTACTGTATAAATATTGTTCTTTTGTGTTAAATTATTGCCTTCTCTGCTATCACAGCTTGAAGTTGCTTTAAATCTCTTTACCTTGTTGAACCCAGTCTCAAAGTCTCTGTCTATTCTGCAACAGTGCAATGGAGTGTAATGGGCGCATTAATTAATGGGCTTAATCACAATAAAGCCCAGAGAAATTAAGGAGCTTGACACTAGAGTGAAGATAAAGCTTTCTTTATCACGTTAGGTATATAGATAGCTGGTTTTCCTTGTATATAACAGAATTTCTTGAAATTTTTCTGTAGATGCCTTACTTGTAAAAGGATCACTTTTCCCCCAGAAACTTTTTCCTTTGCTACAAAATGACTCATTTTCAAAAAATCCAAAAGTTGAAAAAAAAAATCGAAGTTGCAAATTTCATGCAAAACTGGGTCTTTTTAGCTTTTAAACTTGATGCACAGGGGAATGTATGTGATGGGATAGAAATCTGGGTCACAGCATGAAATTCCTGTTTTTGTATTCATAAAAAACAAACTCCATATATCAAAGGAAGGAGGTGTGAAGTAGTAAAAAAGAAAAAGAGAAAAGCAGTCTAAAATATTCTCAGCTCTTGATATTTCTCAAAAACATACTGAGATCTTTTAAGACATGATATGATTTCCTCTGACCATTATTGAAACAAAAATGTTCACTGCTATGCTAATAACTGCTCTAAACTTATCTTCCGAAGATGAATTAGTGAAACAGTTCCAGTTTTCCAGTACTTTTTTCTATCAAAAAATGGTCCTAGGCCCTGTGCTCTTGAGAATTACTCAAGTGGGTACTGATTTATATACCAAAGCAGGACACAGACACTGAATACATCCTTCTCTACCCATATGTGATCAAGAGCTGCAGGGATGATGGTATGCAAACAAATCCTTTTTGGTATCATAATGTTATCCTGATAACTTTAAACCTTCGAGGTCTAGAGTGTCTCATCTAAGTATAATGCCTAAAGAAAGAAATCATTAGGTACATACCTCTTCTAACCAAAACTCTAATTTGTATGTCTCCTGCATAGCAGACCAAATTTTGGATCAATTACAGTGCAATCTGAATCTCCAGAGTGGATTGTTTGAATGATTTTAGTTTACAGGCTAACTATGACTACCAAGTTAGTTCAAGATCTCACACTATGGGATAAACCTTTCATTTCTAAATGAGCCTACATGTTATACATGGAGCTAAAAATGCCAGTTTGAGACAAATCACTTCAATCTGAGGATGACCAGTAAACAAGAAATAGTTCTTAAAGAAAACATACTTCAAGCACGGCATTTGTAAAAGCACGGCATTGGTAAAAATTGGGACTCAGGCAGCAGTGGGGAGATTGTTTTTTCTGATGCAATTCTGTTGCAGAAAGACAAGGAAATACAGTGTGGTTTGAAGAAGAACATGCCGGTAATTACATGAGGTGCTGTTCTGGTGCTCTGGGATTTTTTCTATTATAAAATTACTTAATAGTAATAAAAATAACCTAGTAATGAGTGAAAAAGTGTAGTTTTAAGTTGCTTGCAAGAGAAAAAGTAGAGACAAGGAAAAATAGTTGCCACTAAACCTCATTGGTTCTCAATTCTTTTTGAAAAGCTTGCTAAGCTCACTAATGCCTTTTGACAAGGAGTTCCACTGGCCACTATTGAATTTGCATCCAAGGGATGAATAACATCAGAGAAGGTACATGACTACATCAATCTCTTAGCATCTCTTAACATCAAGCACCCTCCTTGTGCCGTTTGCTTGCTACTAATTATGTTCCTTGTGCACTCATTTGCTGCGGCAGGACAGAAGTGGTATCAGCCATCACAGGACAAATCAAATGGGATTCCATAGACCAAGAGAAGGGACAGATTCTTTCTGCTTGGTTCCAGTAAAGATTCACGGTGCTTAGCTCATTTAGGACCTTGAACCTCTACTTACTGTCCTCTTTCAAAACTACCTCCCCAAAAACCTGAAGATTACTGTGGGTGGCTAGTGACAGAAAGGAAGCATTTTCCCTGTGTAGTGGCCATAGATATTCATATTTGCACAAGAGAGATGGGTCCACTTCCTCCACATTCTCCCAAAGATACACATCTCCTCAAAACATGATAATGCCATGCTTTAATATCGCTAAAGGGAAATAGTATTTCCAGGAATTAATGAAATAATTATATCTTCATAAACCTTTTGGGCATACTTCTCCCTTTGGGTGGAGGCTGTGCCCTAATGGCATAATTGTACCCTCGTTGTTTTAATGTTATAAAACTCCCTCAATAATGAAACATCAGTAGAATTTCAGCTGAATGTGCCAACCTTTGAGAGACACAAGTCCTCTCTCCTATAATACAGTCAGACAGAAAAAAAAAGATTCATTGATAAAAGCCACATGTTTACCCAGTGGCAGAATAGTTAGATGTTGATACCGGTTCACAAAAGTGGTGTATGATGATCTACAAATTAATTATACACTTGGATTGCCAGAGATAGAATGTCAGCATTTGCTGGGATTTGCATGAATGCTGATTTAGGCTTCAAAACAGCACTTACGCTTATGCTAAACTTGAAGCACCTCTTTTAGTCCCAAGTAAAAAGTCAGGACCTAAATTATACTGTGTATTTCATTTGGAACTAATAAAATGTAAGTACAAAAAGAGAGCATTTGAGTCAGTTTATTTTACAGTATTTGACCCTATCTACCCTACTAAAACTTCACATTCCTTCTCCAGCGGTGCCGTATGGGAACACAAGATTGCAATTGTGCCCCAAGAGCATGACAGCAGTCCTCATAATAGTTTCTTAAGTCTTTTTTTACATTGCTTGCCAAAATGATGCTGCCATATGTGCTGTTATATTTAAGCAGCAGATGCTGTGAACTCACAAAGTTGAAGAATGCTGAAGTATGATACCATTTGAAAACAGGTTTTCTAGGGAAAGCTGACTTCTTGCAAGGCTTTGGATTTATTTCAGGCATTTCATTACTAATTACAAAAGGCCATATAGAATGCATTTATACCACTTATTGGTTCTGTCTTGGGGCACCTAATATATGGGCTATCTAGCTTTCACACTATATTGCTCTTCCCACAGCTACAAAGCTGCAATAATCTCTATTTGCAACAGTGCTAATGCTTTAATTTTGAAAAGGAGCTGGGAATGGATCTTCCTTTCCACCTCTTTACTTAACCAGAGTTTGAGCTAAGGATGATATTGCACTGTAAACCAGGCTCATAGTATTAGGCTAGGCATTAGCTAAATATGGGTATTATAAATATAATGTTAGAAAATTCAAATTACTTCAGTTTTCATTGGTAACTGACTTTCTAATCATTCTTATATTTGAAAATTAAGCAAGCAAATTCACAGCCTACTCTGAAGTACATTGAGGTTGGGAGACCTGCTGGACTCATAGGGAGTCAAATCAGTTCCTATAGTATACACATTGGATACACGGGCTAGGAGTTGAAAGAGGATGCAGTAGAGATATGGAGGAAAAGGTGGCCCAGGGGAACACTTCTAATATAGAGGTTGCTTCATGGAAGTTGTTTTAGGAAAATAACAGAATCTAGGGACTGAAGTAAATAGAAGCATTCTTCTAGCACTGATGACTTGAGTCAGTTTAATTTCATGTGTAACTTCACTGGGTTTATGAGACTGAAATACTCTGTAAAGCAGTTAGTTCCTTTCCACACATGGCCAGCTCTGAGTAACTGCAAACAGGGCAAGTTGCCACCATGTCTTGTATTAGTCTATAGCAATTCTTGCACCTTAGAGGAAAGTGACTCCGATTTGGAAGGAAAAGAATTACCCATTGACAAGAGATGTCTGGGGGTTGGAAGGTCCTGCGCCTTCTTTGCATCCTTGACACATAGATAATGTATACAGTGGTGTGGGTCTTCTCTCACCTGTGGCACTGTTAACGCTCCCATCAAATGTATCAGTGGAAGTATAGGTCTAACTTTCTCACAGTCAACTTACAAAAGTTCATTTTCTTCATAAGTGTATTTGGTATAAATGGCAAAGTTTTGGCAGTGGAGGGGACAGGGATGGTCCCTGGGGAAGAGAGCAGGGGCTGCCTTGTGTCAGATACAACCCGTACCTCCAAACCAGACCTACCGCAGGACGCAGCTGAGCCCACCAGCTGAGCTGGTGGCACCTTTGTGAAAACAGGTGTAAGAAAGGGCAGAAAACACCAGAGGCAGAGGAGGAGGGAACAAAACAATGAGAAATAACAGAGGGAACGCCAAAGTCAGGGGAGGGGGTGCTCCATGGCAGAGCAGGTACACAACTTAAGGGACTGTGGCCTGAGGAAAGCCCACAGCAGAGCATAGGAGAAGAATGATAAAGAGAGAAACCACTGTGCACCGACCCTCACCTCTGGTGCTGCTTGTTGCTTCACCGAGGGGACCGAGTGTAACCTGTCTCAATAATGACGGCGGAGAGGAGTCTGAAGTGAAGGAGTGAAATGGAAACAAGGAAGGGGGGGAGGAGAGGAGTCTCAAGTGAGGCTGAGTCTGGGAAAGTGGAAGGAAAGATGGTTTTTCCCTAAGCGTTTTAATGCTTGTCTTTTTTTGTTTGCCAATGCTCTAATCAGTAATTAAACATTTATGCAAATCAGCAATAAATTAAATACTTCAAGTTGAGTTTGTTTTGCCCACGACAGTACTTGGCAAGTGATTCTCCCTGCCTTTACCTTGACCCATGAAATCTCTCACTCTCATTCTTCCATTTTCTCCCCTGTCCAGCTGCAGGGTGTGTGTGAATGAGCGTCTGGGTGGATGCTTGGATGCTAGCTGGAGCGAATTCACCACAGCAAGGAATTTTATTATCATTTTTCTTTCTCTCTCCTTCCTTCCCTCCCCTCACTCCTCTATTTTTTTTTCAGCTTTCACTCTTTCATCTTATTTTCTTTCCCTTTATAGTAGTTTGAATGGGAGAAGTGTATCAAATATAGTTGACATTTAGGCAAGTTATTGTTCTTGCAATTAATTCTTGCCTCTATCAGTTCCACAATAAAAGAAACACTATGAAACTGGTCGTATTGTAGATGCTTCCAACAGTAAGATATTGGCATCCATATCATATCGCGCAATGGGATATTCTAACCAGACTGCCAGCACTGGAATGAAAAATGTAACTCTCTGTTCCAAAGAGCTGTTAGATCAACATACTCAGTATGATGGCCACCTAGAAATCATGTAAATGGGCTTGTATTTTATGCCTTTTCTTACTTTACTTTCTCTCTCATTGTGTTTTCCTCTTTCTCATTCATCTGCCATTTTTTGGGGGACACGTTCATTTTTATTAAATGTCCATTGACTCATCTTTCTTTTGTTGCTGGTCTCTGCAGCATTTCTACAGCATTGCCAATCCAGCATCACTGGAAGAAGTATTGATTTCAGAAACTTGATAATGTTTAACTAGAGTTCTTGGCTGACATAACTACTAGCAGGATTTGGATCTTTCCACCTCTAGATCCCCCTGATGGGTGCTGACCCTCCTCCCAGTTAAGAGCTCCGTGTGGTGCACCCTTCCTGCTTGAAGAAGAATGAAATACAAATGGTGATGAAAGCCTTTCTCCCCTTGGAATGGGTTCTGCAGCATGGCTGGGGTGCACTGGTAGGATGAAGTGATAAAGAGATTATTTCCAGCTAAGGTGCTTAAGGTTCACAATATCTTAAAGGAGAGTGACTATTGCAATGGGAAGGGGACCCTAGACCGCTGTCTGGCGCTCCAGACTCCTTTGTGCGAAAGAAGTATTTGTTAACTCTATTCAGGTCAACAAGTTTTGTGTCTCAGCAGCAGTCTTGTGGTAAGTTGATAGGCATAGAGAGGAAATGGTCTGAGACCAGAGACTCGTAGGTCCCCTTGTTTTGAGAGCTATCACAGGCCTGCAGTGGAACTGGAAGAAAGGTGCTGATGAAGGTGAGGGAGAGGAGGACAAAGTGTTAAATATGCTGACTTGGGCTGCTGGATCGAGCTGTTTGGAGAAGAAAGATGAAGCTATAAAATCGAGATTTAGATTTTTACAAGTTCAAGGGAGGATGGCTCCCATTTACAGTTTGGCTTTGAGTCCCTCTAGTAAAAAGAATTGGGCTTAGAATGAAGTTAGTGAAATTTACTTAACACTGTCAGTAAAGTTTCCAAAGAATCCCTCATTCAAACCCCCCTCACTTATCTAAAAAATAGACTATATGAGTATATGAGGAAAATCAGAAGAATATTGGGTTTTTCAGTATTTCTGGTTTCTGAACAGAGTATCTGAAGC
The DNA here is from genome assembly GCF_000690835.1 of Fulmarus glacialis. Classification (NCBI taxonomy): domain Eukaryota; kingdom Metazoa; phylum Chordata; class Aves; order Procellariiformes; family Procellariidae; genus Fulmarus; species Fulmarus glacialis. Next base: position 110,610 of record NW_009209966.1, read on the forward strand.
AGCTGAAACACTTGTATGGTTTTGCTTTTCTTTCCAAACCTAGCAAGGGTGCTGCTACAGTAAATGACAAAATCCAGATAGAGTGTGGGAGCAGCAGGATCCCAAATTAAACAACTTGGAGGTTGATAAATGCTTCCAGTAGCAGATTTAACTACAGATGGAATCGTTTGACCATTCGACACGCCACAGTCCACTTGTTGGGGGCTTCCGACCATCTCTCTGCAACATTAACTTCATAAAAACTTCCATCAAAGAGCCCCCACCAGAGTCACAGTGCCTTTTTTAGAGCATTTTCAAACAGCAGAAATAAACATTAAAAGATTCTGCCCCTCCTTCCTTGACATTTTTCTGACAGTAAATTAGAATCAGATGGAAGGTATCGTTATTTCCACAAAGATTATAACGCAAATGAATTCCTTTACAATAACTTTAAAAAAAAATCTTTTAAGAAATATGTATGCATTTGGCCAATAAATTCAAAAACATAGAGAAGTTTTGTTCAAGGCTGATGTATCTCAATTTCTATTCCTGTCCTTGGCCAGAGAACCTTCTTCACTACCAGCACTTTTAACAAGCAGTTTATTAACATCCTGGACACCTGATAATTTTGTTCTTAATTTGTTTTTTCTCCTTTCCAGGGTGGTTGTTTTATTTTTTTAAGTACTGCACTGATGTTCTGCACTTCAAAGTGACAAAATAATTGCATACCTGGCATTAGGAAAATAAATTTGCAAGAAATTAAAGTATTTTGATTCCAAGAATCTCTAAGAACTGGAGATGATGTAATTTTAAGACAACAGTTTTTGAAAAGCAGAGTTTCAGGCATAAACAGGTGGTTCCCCTGCCTTCATGCTGGTGAATGCTAAGCAAAAGACTGTCAGCTCTCCAGAGAATCTGTTCATTGAGAAGGTGCTTTACCAGAATATTGATTTTGTGAACTGGAAATTTAACAGAGATGTGGGATTGAAGAGACGTAGTTGAATGTAAGTAAAGACACAAGAGATAACTGAGGTGTGTACATTTATGAAGGATGATATTAATTTATTACTATTCAGTAGCTGATTCTCCAATACAAGGTTTATCAGAAAAACACTTTTCTTAGCTACCTACATGATATAATTGCTAAAGAAGGCAGGATTGTAGCTTTATCCTTTAATGTATGTGTTCTCCATAGTATTGGAGTTAGGAACATCCGCTGCTCTTCTCTGTTTTTTTCACTGTTTGACACCAAACACCCCTGAGAAAGTGCGGGATGATGACCCAGAGAGTGGTTGCATTTCTTTCCGAGTTATTTGCTCTTGTTTTACTTTGAGCGATAACTTTTTAGAGTGGTGAAAATCAGAGATATTTGGCTCTTCTCTTCATCTATAGTGCTTTGGAAATTTTCTCAGGATCTAGTAACATTGATGTTGCATCCAAATTCTAGTTGGGAGATTACTTCCTAATTATAGCGGTCTGGAGTTACAGCTAAGCAGCTAAGTGTATAGCTATTATTTTATTATTTGTATTTATAGGCTGTAGTATTCACAACACACTATCGAACATTCACCCATGCATTGTACACACATACAAAGACTCATGATCCAAATGCTCATGAAATCTCATGAGCCAAATACACAAGCAGATACTCAGAGGTCCTTGCAAGGAAAAGCTCACGATCCAAATATACAAGCAGGTACTCAGAGGTCTTTGCAATTTTAAATTAATTCTAAATACTTATATTCACATATTTATATATATTTTTTACAGTAAATATCTTTGTGATTGTTCCAGCCATAAAAGCTGGAACATAAAGCTAAATTATTTGTTAGGATTACAAGTCTGGTCACGTGTCACCTCCTTTCTATTCATATTGCATACATTATCCAGGTGTTTAGTCTTGTTTTCTAAACTGTACTGAGGTAGAAATTCACTATTTATTTTCCTGTAGTGAGGATACCTCTTGGTACCTAGCCTGCTCACAGCTGGCCTTCTAAGGTGTATCCTTTTCAGGGTTCTATCCTTTCCGCATGTTACAAGTCTGATCTTTGTTGTCACTCTCATAGTGGCTGTTAAGACAGGTTGTAGGTGCAGAGGTATAGGTATAGAGCCCCTGATGAAGAGCCAAGCCAGGTGTTCGGCTATGCACAAATCATATTTGGTGCATAGGACAATGCTCCCAATCAAGCACTGCCATGTCCATATCAACTATTATATGTGCTTTAGCAAATTTTGGCACTGATCAACTGCAAAGAAAGGGCAGCAGAAAACGTCATCTTATTGTTTCACCAGTGTCAGAAGGATGAACTTCATGAAGATGGCTATATATCACAGTTACTGAGCTCCTTTAGTCCGAGGTGAATAGCCATAAATTAGTTATCACAGTTAAAGGCTTGCTGGGATGCTCATTTTACAAACACCAAACAAGAAAACCCAAAGGTTGTGGTTGATTTATTTAAAGATTATTTAGGATCCCAATTAAATTTGAAATTGAATGACATTTCAACTCCTAAATACATAGGTCCTCTTTCTGTTCTGAAAGGCTCAAGATCATGGAGGCCAGGCTGCCTGTGGCAGAAGTAAGAAGAATATCCAGACATCCTGTTTCCTATCCTTACCCTTTGGCGACAAGAAATAATCTTCCCACCTACATTTATCCAGCACTGAGGTAAAAACTTGCTTCCTTCATAAAGAAAAGTAATCCAGAAATATCTAGCAAAGACATAGAAATACTCTTTAGCAATTTTCTGCTTATTGTTTATTTGAATGTCCTTCTGATGGGGTGACTCTGCCTTTGCTAGTGGCACTCAAAGAGCCAAAAGAAACATATGTTGTGAAAAGTACCTTTAGCAAAACAGACAGATGGATAGGTAACACTTTAAAACAGGGTGGCCAATGATTAGCAATTCATTTGGTATTCATTGTGATAACATTAATTGTGATGAATAAATTACATTTAGCATCACTTGGAATTTTGTGAAAAGAACGTTTGCCTTTTCGGTGGCTTTGTGGAAAGGAAAAAAATAAACCACTTTTCTATTTTTTCCATTTTGTGTTATTTTTCCCATCTCAGAAAATAGTTCATTTAACAGCAGGGTCTATGCAAGAAAACCAGAAGTTGTGCATCAATGCTTTAAAATTTTAAATGCTTCTGATGTTATTATCATCTATAAGTAAATTTTCACTCAGATCATGCTTTGAAGCTTTCCCTTTTTTCACAGCAATTGAAAAATTTCTAAACTGGTTAATCTCTTCTGCTGGTCCATCACTCTCCTATTCAGCTAAATACACCGCAGAAGTGAAAAAATATACCTATTGCTTGTAAGCTGTAAACAGTCAGTAGATTGTGTTCTGTTGATTACAGACGGTTTATATTGGCTGGACCGGGCTGTAGCTGTCAGCACATAAAGAGAGAAATGGACAAAAGAGGCTCTGAGAGCAGATGTTGACACTGGAAGCTCAAATTCTGGGATCCTCAGCCTGTGGCTGTGGAAGCCCAGCTGGGAGAAAGAGACAGGCTGCATTCATAGAGCCTCTCTGGGATCCCTGCCCCATGCAGGTATCCAGCCATTGAGACACAAGAAGATGAAAGGCTGCTTCACAGATGTCACCTGCTGAGGGTTCAGCAATGTCATGTTTGGCAGCTGGTGGAGGATCCCTCCCACCAGCTCTGGCGCACAGATTCTCACAGTATTCCGGGAAAGATGCTTACACGGGGGCTTCCTAATGAGACGACATTAAAGAGAATTTTTGGCTTCTGCCTCTAACAGCACATTGACATTAACCTAGCTGTCCATTCATTACACAGTTCTACTGAAGATCAGTCACTCTAACAAAATGAATTTTAGGCATAAGCACCAAGCCAAATTACCCTGGAAAATTGTTGAGATGGCTATCGCTTCTCATTCTGTTAAACTGATTCTGCGTTCCTTTGTTTCTGTGTAAGTTTCTGAAACTGCTCTAAATTCCACTGATACAGTCTTAGTCGAGGCACTTGTCCCCAAAAGCAGCAGAAACTGCAAAATTCCGGAGGATATATGGCACTCAGACATGGCACACTGAAACTCTTGGGTTCTATTATCTGCTTGGGTAACAATACATGACCTCATCAGAACACACAATTTGAACATCGACAGAAAAGATCAGAGAGTATTGGTAAGAAGATAAAAAAGAAAGGTGATAAGAATTTGGCAGAAGAATGCTAAGATCTAAGCAGAAAGGTGCTAAAATGAAGCAGAAAAAGGTTATTGCTTAAATTGGTTTGGAGGGGTTAGTATTTGCCCTTTTTCTCACCTACAGCCCTCAGGTCAAAGCAAATGGCACATGCTTTGTCATTTGCCTTTTGGGCTACTTCTAATCTACATAGAACGAACAAGGGGTCCTTTTCTGTACTGTACACAGGCTCAGGGAAGTGCCGTAGCCTGATTCCTCTCACACACATCAATTAAATTCTCAGAAATATTTGGAAATATTACTTAAATGCAGGGGATCTAAAATTGGCATTTGGGTGACCAGTAACAGAAAAAATTACTCAGAATGGCCAAGTTTTTTTGCAATTTTTTTGAAGCTTCACAATCTTCACTTTTTTTTCTGCTTCTTTCTATATTCTGTGTGGTAATAAGAATAGCCTTGCTTTTAACAAGCGAGACTTCTGCTATAGAACTATAGAATCATTTAGGTTGGAA
>NW_009209967.1:0-19327 GCF_000690835.1 Fulmarus glacialis
CGCCCCCTCCCCCCGGTGTTAAAAGAGCTGACAAATAGCAGCACGTTGACACTTGTATGTCTCTCAAAAGTTTTCAGAAGGCATCTAAACATTCAGGTTTTCAAAGCTTTGCATTACCCAAAAGTATTAAGTGAATTTTTCCTGAGGCCACTAAAACAAACTACTACTCCCACTTTCACAGCTCTCCAGCCAACCTCTTTTTATCTGCTGAAATGAAGTTTCGTATCTTGCCTTCTAAAGGCAAAATTTGCTTCTAGTTACTTCCACTAAGATCAGTGGAATTGTGCTGGGTTTGTGCCCAGTGTCAGTGAAAGGAGAAGCTGGCTCCAGCCCTCAGTTTACAGCATTGTAACACATTCATACCCTGCCATTTTTCTGTTTAAGAAACTGCAGTTTTAACAGCAGTCTCTTAAAACTTTGATTTTGCATTACCATGTGTCAGTATTATAAATGTAATTTCAAATAATGTCGTAGCCTGCTGTCTCTGTGGGTTTCTATTTACTGCCGTTTGCTTTCCCTGACAGATTTCTAAATAAAATGATTTTAACACAGCCTTGTTGCTGTTGCAGAAGTGATATGCCTACATATAGAAATGCAGTGTAAATATTTATAAGATTCCCTTTATGAGGCAGGCTTTTCGAAGTGCCTTCCAGGGCAGGAGCCTGTGTATGTGTGTGTGGGGCTTGGAAGGCCAGCTGTGCTAAGAATTTCCTGCAGGAGGGGGTAACGTGGCTGCGGCACTCCTTCAGGAGATTGATTTTTGGGGAGAGCAGTTTTAAGTTTGGCAAGGATTCCGCAGAAAGAGAGCTTCTAGTAAGATCAGCTGAGTTGTTGACACACTGTTTCTGTTCACTTTGCAGGCAAAGTTCTCTGTCCCAGGTCGCTCGGCGCTGCAGGTAACGCACGTCACCCTGCATTTCCTCTTTCTTAAGGCTTGCAAGCTGACTCCCGTTACACAAGCCTTCATGGGGCTTTATTTACATGAATATATTTGGGTGAAGGAACAAGTGTAACGATATTTTTCTTGATGCTTCTTGTGCATTTGCAAATACGTGTTTTTCTGAAATCCCTGGTATAAATGATGCTAAGATAGATAGTGCTTCATCCCTGCTGTGTGGATGGTGTCAGGCTAGAATCTCCGAAATGTTTATTTGCGTATTTCCTAGAGTCAGTTTGTGGGATGGTGAATCTGGGAATATACATGATTTTCTTCTCTGCTGGCTATTGGGTCTGGTATCCCTTACCCTTGGTCTAGTATTGAAATGTCAAAGCACAGGTAGGTTATGATTTTTCTGACCTAATTTAAAGACCAAAAGGCCAAAACTGGGTCTGACTCATAAAAGTACATTGTTGCACATTTGTTAATGCTGCCATTAAAACTACCTGTTCGTTTGTTGATATATAGCAAATAAAATTCTTAGCACAGGATTCTGCCTGTGGAGGACTAACAGTCTGTGCCCGTGCTTGCAAATAAAACTGAGCGTTCCCAGGCGCTTGAATACAATTGTCTGCAGAGCCCAGGGTATAGCGACCTTTCCTGCTGTGCCTGTGAGCGTACCACCAGCTCAGTGCTGCTCGGCGGCGGGGGGCAGCAGGCACCCTTCCCAGCTGGTGGTCTGTGTGCAGCCACCCTGCCGTGGAGACCGAGAGAGCTCCCATCTGGAGTTGCTGGCTTGAGAGCCTGTCCACCTTCATGGGGACCATGCATTCACTAGTGTGGAGTAGATGCAGCCATAATTGCTGTTATTTTATTAATAGTGATAGCTGTTCACAGTCCTTTGTAGATCTAGTTCATACCACAAAGATTTTGGGATCCGAAGCTATGTTTTCCAATGTAGTGGCAGTGAACTACAGTGGCATTGAGGCCTTTGAACTACATTACTAAATCAAGAGACCCTGGTTTATGTAGGATACTTGTGTCGTACCACTCATACACAGTTGGGACTAATATGGTAATAGGAACCGTAAGAATGGTGACAGCGGTGAGATCTTCCAGGCAGCTGAATACATGATGAAGAACTCAAGAGTTTTCAGGCTGGGTTTGTCACTGATTTGCATGGCCTTGGGCAAGTCATTTGAACAAGGTTACACTTTCTCCATCGGTAAAGAAGCTATTTCACAGATGTGTCAGAGGATTAATTGGGTTTTTTACAACATTTGAAAAATGTTAAACATTAGTGCTTATTAGGATGAAAAGCCACGTGAAGTGAATGACCCAGTATTTCAGTTATTTATAGAGAAGGTGTTGCTTGGATCATGGATACAAACACCTTGTAACCTTTACTTTCACTCCTTATTTCAGCACAAAACCTGCTTCTGTCCTCTACCTGACCGCAGTTTATTTCCACTTTTCCAAAGGTGTTATCCTACCTCAGAAATAAATAGCAACAGGGGAATTTTCAGTCCTTCTGTTGCAGGATGGAGTGATAAGAAAGCAGCCTTCCTGTAATGAAGAATCCAGAATGCTCCAACTATTCAAATTCTTCCCCTTGTACTCCCACAGCTATTTAATAAACAGTTACAAAGTGCGTGCTAATTCTTCCTACCTGTGTAGCTGTTACAACCCCGTGTGAGGCCACGTGTATTGCTGGGGAGGTGGAAAAGTGGCCAGAGTCTGGGCAAGAACTTGAATACTGATACTTCTGTTTCCTGTAACTTAAATTCTTTACTTCCATCATGTTTATATTTTCTTTTTTTTTATCGAATAAAGCTGACTGTGTTCCCAGAATAGTTATCATAAGGTAATCATTGAACAGTCGTCATCACTGTCTGCATATTTAATTTTGGGTCTGTGCGGTCAATTCTCCCATGTTCATGGTACAAATTAAAAACTTCTGTTTGCATTGAATATTTTGTTTGTATTTAATCCCTCAAAAGATCATTAATGATAAGCTATTTTTAAAATCTTTCCCTTCACTTTAAAAGATCAACAGTTTTCAAATGTCATTTTTGTTTAATGACTTCCTGATTTTACTGATTTTCAAGAACAGTTTTGTCACATGAGAAATGATCTCTCTCAAACTCCAAACTCTTCCATAACCTTTTGTCCCTGCTCATTTTGTTCTCATGTAGTTTGATATCCTTTCAAATAAATGTTTAAGCTGGAGATGAATTAAGTCAAATAAAAGACTGTAATCCCCATACTAATAGAAATTGTATCCTAAGAGTATGTATATGACTTTAAAATTCATAAAGAAATTACTGCTAAATCACTACCTTTATTTTTGTCTCTTAAGCAGATGCAAAAATAAACGTGAACAGCTACCTTGAGGTAATCATTTTTATTAGTATGTGATACTGTTCTTTTGGTTTCTTTTGTCTGCCTTCCAAAGTGGCTTAAAAAGCTTTTGTATAGTTGCCTGTAATTGTTCGCTTTCTCTTTTCAATTTTAAAATGGCACCATTACATAGAGGCATAGGTTTTCGCTTGTCTCACTTCACTTCAGGCTGCATCTGGAGAATAAGTCTTTTTTTTTCCCCCTCTAATTTTGCATATTTCATGGTTTTGCTGGTGTAAATAGATGTGTGGTATGTCAGTCCCTTTTCACTGAGCCCTCAGTGCACGCAGCAAATCCTCTTCCTTTCGGAAACAAATTGATACTACAGTTTGATACTCAGCCTCAGCACAACACTCCTTTGAGTCTGAAGCCTTATGTTAGTTAGAACATTGAGGCTCAAAATCTTTTCTTCCTGGCAAATCTTGTTCCTTGCTGGTCTGAGTCTGGCTATATTTCAACCCAGTCGTTCCAATTGTGAACATTGATGGAAATACTTTTCCTACCTTTATTATTTGCACATCCTGACAGATTTGCTCAGAACCTGTTGCGTTGCAGTTTTCTTGAGAATTGGAAAGCGTACAGTTTCTGTGCCATAACATTTAAATGTTTTGCAGAGCTTACTAGTTTAATCAAAGGGTAATTATTTTACTGTTGACTTTTAAAAAATCTGTTTCTTTTTTTTGAGCGTAATACACTGATGTCAGTATACATTTTACTCTTAATTATGACCACATTACCAATGACTTTTCAAAATATTATGTATTTTGTACTGTATTTTTCAGTTTGATACATTTCTAGTTTTAGACCATTTGCTGTCTTCCTGAAATTTAACATGGTGTTTTGTGTCATGGCAGTGGAAACACACAATGTTCATCTTAGGTCTATAGTATATCAGCAACTGCATTATTCAGAAACAACCATTTTAAGCAAGAGAACAGCATTCAGTAGCGCTGCGTTTGGAGGCATTGCGCAGCCTCCTGGCCACACCTTGGCCTGCACTAGCAGAGGGGCAGAAGCTTTGTTTGCTGCTGCCCTTTGCCTGGTAAGTCAGTGCCCAATTTTTTTTTCTTTCAGACCTTCTACAGTGATGAAGCAGACAATGTTTTTTCCCATGAATCCTAACCAAGTGCTATGAAAATGTGCTTGTAAAGACTAATACCATTAGAAGTAAACATAGCATAAGAGAGTGCAAAAAAATGAAACTGTGTGGAGCAAAACCAATGGAGTAGTGCATCAGAATACTCAAATTGTTCTACCCACTGTATTTTCCTGTGGCCAAATACTATTCTATCACTTCTGTATGTGTCTGAGAAAATGCATATTCACTGATGCATCTTGCTACAGCTTTTTATGACGTTGCAGGATTTTTAGAAAAGCCACTGTGGTTTGATTTCTGGATCCATTTTACCTGCTAAGTTTAGGCTGATGTCCTAGCACTTCACATAAACTTCCTGCAGTACATGTTTTAAAAATAGGCACAGATAATAAAATTCTACTGTTTTTTGCATTTAGATTTTCTAGTTGCAATTGTTACTTCTCAATAACTATCAGCTTATATCTGTCAAAATATATTGACAAAGCAGTATGTTTCAGAGGTCAGGCTTGTTATTGCAGGTATAGCACATCCAAATCCAGGTGCACCTGTGCTGGCGTGTTCTCAGAGCGTTGTACTGTGCAGTATGGTCTCACACAGCCCTGGGTCGGTGCTAACTTGGAATTGTCAGCGTTGTGTTTTAATTGACAGACAAACCTGAAAATTCAAGAACTGGTCTAGAAACTGGATGAAACTGATCATTAAGTGGAACGCAAACTGCAGGTCGTATATCTGGCATTCCCGAGGAAGGCTATTGTTAGATAATTGCTATCTATAAACTTGAAGTGTGTAATAGATGAAAAAACGATAAAGAGGCAAGTTTCAGTCACAGAGGTGGTGGTATATTATCTTAGCACACAGGAGGCAAGTGGGAATGTGCTTTTCATATAGTACTGCATGGCAGCTGTAGCTGCCACGATGCGTGTTCTACCTGAAATAGAGCAGCAACTGCAAGGGCGTAAGTGGACAAGGGGCCCAGAAAATACACCAGCCATGCAAATGGTGTATTTTTCCAAAGGAAATGTTGCAAGAGTCGAATCATAATAACCAACTGAAAAAAAAAAAGCACATGTGAAAACATTTATTTTACTTGCTTTGAAAAACTGCTTGTGATTTTCCATATGTGATTTTTCATACATGTCCTTGTCCTTCTCAGTATCCTCTCTGATAGATTAGCTGTCTTTTTTAGTACGCAGCAGTTAAATAAGCAGCACCAGCATTTTTCCTCCTTTCTGAGAGCTGAAGTTTATGTCCCTGAAAGGCCATAGCAAAACACCCCTTTAACTTCAGTAGCGTAGGAACAAGTGCTACATGAATGCTCTGTCAGTCTTTCTTGAAGACTGTGGTCCTTTAATTTCAATTCCATATTATTGCCTGTATTTACATGCCAGAAAAACCTGTCTATTTATACTTGCCTGTATTTATAATTGATGCCTTCACATAAAGCAAGTACAGATTCTCTCCTGAGCCTCTCAGTATTGAGTGACTCCATTCATAGATATACTAAATAGTTATTTTTTAAGCAACGCTAAAAGTATCCTCATTTTTGGAAGCTGATTTGTTACTAAGTTTTTTCTGTAAGAAGAGACGAAAAACTGAGTTACAAAGGACAAACAATGTTTTTTCCATTTGGAATTTGAAAATATTTTGCATGTAATAATTTTCCCTGCTTAGTTGATTACAGCTAACTTCCATAAGCGTTCTCAGTAATGAATGACCTTAGGTTTATGCAGCATATGTCTGATTGTTGATGGACAAAAATTTACACGTTGACAAACATCTTTGTATTTTTGCAGCTGTTTAGGTATCCTTTGGATGTTTGTATAGGTGCTGGTACAGGAGCTAGGGAAAGGAAAAAAGTCTGATAAGAATGAACAAACAGGAAAATGTGATTACACTCGTAATACGTACAGAACTTCCTCTGAGACCCGTGATGTAACCTGTGCAGGATAATCCCAGCCATTGCGTGGAGGACTGTCTTTCATTTCAAGCTTGGGCAATTTTTCTTGCTGTTTACCCTGACACTTTTAAATTAACAGTTTAATCACACTATTGAGGAATATATCATTCTCGTTAGTTTCAATAGAATAATTTCTCAGTTTGTGGTTGTTAGTTGCAATGACTTAATGTAAGCTGCCTACCTATATCTTGTATTTAAATAAAGGATGCTTCTGTCGGACATAGCTAGCAGGTGTTCCTGTAAATGAAATTATATGCATAACCTATAAAAATCAACAAAAGACTATAATGCATGCATTACTCAGCAGGCTTATATTCTGCATTAATAGTAGAAATTGATATCCTTGCTTAATAGAACAATTCAAGTGTAAAATTTAAAGAGAGTATTTCTAGATGTAGTTGTAATATGGGTAACAAATAGCTACATATTGGTATTTTCAAGGAATATTTTTATAGTGGAGCTCATAAAATAATAACAATGGAAACTATTTATTTTTTAATTTTAAAATTTCACTCAAGTTTCTAGTTACCAGAAAATAATAATCGACTCTTTTTGACCTATATTTTTAAGTTAACATCTTCATGAATGGTGTCACTGAAAACTGAAGAATCAGGAAAGGAAATACAGTCATGTAACAGATGTGAGTTTAGCCAAGATGTGGCTAGATCTAATTCATGGACATCAGATCTGCATAAAGCCAATAATTTTTTAAAATGGCTGCTCACACGGTGCCAGCAAAATTTGTGAATACACTTACTGACTGTACAAAAAACAGTATTTGCATGTGAGGCATATAAAATATATTTGCAAAATTGGTAACTGTGTCTGAGGTCATATTTACACATCTAAAGTATCCATTCTGTATATGAAGATTCCTGTTTCCTTATGGGTATGTATATACTCTCAAGAAACAAGTTCCTTCAAGTATTACACTGGGATCGTTTAGGTGTCCTGTTCTTCTACTTACAGGTTAGTTCCTATATGTTCTCCATCCTAGGATGAATTTGTCAGTTAAGAAATGTTTCTAAATTAGAAAGAAGAAACAAAATGTTAAAATCCAATATGCTAAAAACAATTCTTAGATATTTTTCTTACAGTATACAAGGATTTAATTAAGACACAGTGTATTAATCTAATGGCAAAAATTAATAGGTGAAATGCTGTGATTTATGTTACATCATTGCCCAAACTCCTAAACTTCTTGACCTTGTAACGTGTTGATGTATACTTTTCAAATAGTCCATTATTACTCTTTCATATTTATTGCTTATGATAGTTTGTACTTGTATGAAAGCAGTTTGTTTAAGCTAGTTGTATTTCTGTTGTTGACTTGAAATCAGGTCCACAGTAAGAAAATAAAGAATAGAAACGTGAGTAGTCCATAGATTTAATGTGTGGTATAACTTACTCCAGAGTAGCCTAAACGTAATCACACAGTGATTACTTTACTGGATTTTGAGTAATTGTGGATCAAATGCTAAGAGGTATTAAAGAAGAAATTACTAGCTGTAATCCCACTATTTTGTTTGATTTTAAGTCAGAGATACCTGAGGGTCTAATGGTAATGAGGATCACTGCTGAACAACTTTAAAAGGGGTAGAATTCTGATATATATGCTTCAACATGACGTTCTTGATGATTAGGAAGATGGGAGGTTCAAACGTTGCATCTGATGTATGGCATGTGCTACCTGAGGACAATTATTGTAACAGCAGTTAGCAGTTAGTTATCAACAATGTTAGTTACACTTGACATTTAAATGATAACTTCTACACACTGTTTGTATTTAATCTAAGATTTTCCAACATGCGCTGGTATATAGTTCATTTGCTGCTTTTGCAGCTGCCGTGAGTATCTTTGCAACCTTCATTGACATAGCGCAATTTGCAAGGATATCCATCTCCTCATAATCAGCAATTACACATTGATTTTTCTATTTGTATATATGTAGAATGGTCAAAGGTGCAACTGTTTAGAGAAGTATGTCAATCACAGATACACAAAGCTTTGACTCTATTCTGAAGATTTTACCATATAAACAGCAGGATATGCATACAATTTATAATAGGAACAGGGTTTAGCACAGTAAATAGGAAATTAGGGAAGGCTAAATACTAGTATCCTTCTATTCTAACTAATGAGAAGTTGCAGTATACGCGGTTAGGAGGAGTTTGTGAAAGAAGGATCTGCCTTGACGTACATGAGGAATAAGCAGGTCCAGTCCCTGCACAGGGAGAGCACAGAGGCGATGTGATGGAATGTTCCACTGTCAATAACACTAAGCAGGAGAGCAGCATAATAGTACTTCCAAAAGAAGAGGAAGCAGATGATCTCGGTATAGTCCGGTTGCTTTTTTGAGAGGCTTTCCTTTCTGAGAAAAGCAGCTTGCGACTGGAAGAGTGCTGTGAGCTAAAGGTACCTCTGCATTTGGTGGTTAGCAGAGGGTCAGTAAAGCGTGCAGTGGACACTCACTGTCTCTCTGATACGGAACGTTAGGGATAGGAGGTTTTCCTCCTGGGCTCCAGCCTATTTTCAACAGCGCTGCAGTAAATCGGAAGCTATTTTCTCTCTAGGGAACAAAGGGTTCTGGCTTCTGGCTAAATTCATGCAAGATGGTGTTCACAATTCCAAGAGGAATAAAGTCAGACTGGCAGATTTCAGACAAGGCTAAAGTTACCTTTCTAATGGAATTGGAGCTGGCAGTGGGGGTGGGTTTTCACTGGTGCATACCTGTGGAGGATTCTGAGCCTACTGCTCCGTCATTTAAAATCTGTTGTTCCCTGCAGAAAGAAAACTCTCTTTAGGGACAGATCATGTTATGTCTGTACAAGAAAACGAAGTGTCCCTTCTCACTGACAAAGGGTGCTTCTTAACCTTTGTGCTTCTGAGTTTTTGTGTATGAGTAGGGGAATTGTGGACTGACAGATCACCTCCTAGGGCTACCTCCTACCCTTAATTGTCTTGCCTTTAAAGTATGGCAATTCCGTGCCTCAAGTTGAAGCAGATGCTAATTAAAAAAGTTATGGGCTTGTGTATGTGAGAGATTTACAGCAGTGCACATGATACTGTTCCAGTCTACAACTTAAGTATAACTCACATTTCTGTAACTCAAATTTCCTCTGGAGAATTTATTCTTGTGGGAATGAAAAGTAATTTGCATCGACATAAATTTGTTTAGTTGCATCTGTGCCAAACTTTCTAGCAATTCTGCATTTGCCTTCCTGCTCTGCTTTCTCACCCTTCCAACCACTTTAGTGTCCTAACCAGCCAATCCACCTATTGGTATCACCTCTGTTTCCCAGGGAATAGAGTACCTGGTCAACATGAATGCTTGACATGACCTCTTTGTCTGAATGCCGGGGTTTGGCCATATTCTGCCTTTTTCTATCCCACAGTTTTGATATCAGCATAGCTAGAAAATACATTATTTTAGTTAGACCTTTACCATACCTCTTCACCTAAGCTAAGATCATGGATTGTATCAGAGTTCAGGAAGAAATTAAAGCAAATCCTACTTGTCAGGTACAGAAAATACGGCGTATTTGAGAGTAGTACAATGACAGTGGAGAAGCAAGGTCTCAGAAGAATTGCTATGCAGTGCTATAGTGAAAGTAGGGTGCCAGCAAGAAAGTTAAAAACAACCAAGGAATTCCATAAGCAGCAATTTCTTATGAATCTGTGCTGTACATTTCTATGCATCTGTGCCTCCTGCATCTTCCCACATCATCACCATCTCTTCTTTTCTTCTCTAAATACTACCTGAGAAGGAGAAAGCATAAGACGTAGCTGGTTCTGAACCACTTGTGGACTGTTTGATTGAAAGCCACATGCAGACTTGAAGCCTTTATCTCGGGGCGGGGGGGAGAGGGGGAAGCAAGGAGAGGGGGCTTTTGGGAGTCTTTTCACCTTACCTTAATTTTCCTAAAACTTATGGAAAAGAAATTACTTCCGAGTCCTGGTAAAGACTGGGTCATCATTGGGCCATTATGTTCAAAAGCTGTTGGAGGGGTCAGACATTTTCACACACATGTGCAGCATGATCACATATTCTTAGAAAGCAAGGCTGAAAAAGATTGCCTTAGAAATGATGTTTATCGAATGCTGTAGATACTGTTATTTGCTTATGCGGTACATGCGTGTTTTTAATAATGGAAGGAATTATTTCAGTTAATTCCTGTAACTTATAAAAAAATTTTATCAATCAGTAAAATCTTAGTAAGTTGCTTTTTATTAACATCAAATCTAGGTTATTTTAATAAACAGAAATTCCCATCTGTGTTTCTTTAGCTTACTAAAAAACTATTGCAGCAATATGAAAGCTTCATATTGGTGTTGTGTCACTGGAGAATTTTACAAGTTACCAACTGCTTAAGCTCCTGAATTGCTGAAACTCTTTGAAAAGCAGCAATCATGGTAACATAAACTTTAAGCCAGCCACAAGGTACAAGAAATCATATTTTAGGTGCAAAAAATTGCCATATTAGAGCTGTAGGAACTGCCTATCCCCATCTCCCTTTCCTAAATATGTGAGTATGCCTTCCAGCAACCCAGAATATCAGCATTCTGTTGGGTGATAGCAATTCATATGAAGGGCCAAGATAAACCCATGCCTGGAAGAAGGGTTGCTCAGCTGTGTCATGAAACTCATTAGTACATTGGTCAGTGCCAACAGGGTGATGAAGGGAGATGGGAACCATTGTCCTCTTAGTTTTTGTTTCTTTGCTTGCATTTTTTGTCATGTCTCCCTTAGCCTTCACGGAGAGATACTTGTTTCCTTTGCTGTTTTATTGTGTGGATTAGCATAATACCTCTCAACATTAAGAATCCTCTAGAATGATGAATTAAACCAGCCTCAAGAAGGAAAACTACCCTTAACTCTATGCCACGCTGTAATTATTTTTTGATTCAAAGATAGCCCTCATGACCTGTGCCATCTTGTGTCTTCTGTATTTGAAATGAAGAACAGCACATCTGCAATCAAATGTCTCCTATATTGCAGACAGGCTGTACCCTGCTAATGGCAATCTCTCCGAGATAGGATTTCTACAGGCAGAATCAACGTAGCACAACTATGAGCAGCCTCATACAGAGTTTATAAGAAAACCGATTGTATGGACAGTGCTCCGCGCTGTTTCGCTTCCCGCTCCGGTGCCGGGGCCGTCCCCACCAGCGGGCTGCCCGGCTGCCCGGGGCCTTCAAGGCCGGTGCGGAGGGGAGTAACCGGCCTGGCGCCCAGGAACCTTGAGGGGGGGAAGGAGAAATCAGTTTGGTTTGTCTACTCGGTGCACAGGACCTTCAGGGCCTGATAACGAGGGGAAGGGAAAGAACACGTGGCCCCCTCGGTCACAGAGAATGGCTGCTTGCCGACAAAATGGCGTCAGTTATGCTAACGGGGATCAGGAGCAGGGGGTAGCGGTCACAGCAGGGACATACAGTTGTTAAGGCTTGTGGTCCATATGGTCACTTCCCACCATTTTCCTCACTGGAATCATCCTTCAATCACAGCAGCCTGTTAGGCATTCTAACTACGGAAAAACTTCATAGAAAATAAATGCCGTCAATGCCCATCACAGCGTAACTCTGTGAAAACATATGAAACAACATGCTCACTTTTCAAAGCAGGTACACAGACGTGCCCCTGGCAGGCCAAGGGAGAACTGCCATATAAAGCATCTTCTCAGCTCTGCAAAATTTTCTCCTTTGCTTTTCAGGTGTAGTGCGGGACTGAGCCTGTGCTTGTAATTCAAGGCAGGTATTGCTTGCTGCCTCCTCATTACATTTACTGTTTACCCATCAGTTTCCCAAGAGCATACCCCTCTATCATCCTGCATCCCCTTTTGTGACAGTTAATTCTCTTCTAGTCTGATAAAAGGTTTCATCAGCCGTACTGCTAGAGGACAGGCAGAATCTTCCGGAATAGCGGAGGGATGCCAACACCATTCATTTCGAAAGCATAACTTCCTCTAACAAGCCAGTCTTTTTCCATTACAATGAACAGGTGAGAATGCCTGGAAATTTCAGATTACATTTTTTTTAGGCTAACCTGCAATACTGCTAACGGGACTTACGAAAGTGGTTAGACTTCAGAGCACATTGAAGAAATACATCTTAGTATAGATGAGCGCCTATATAAACTCCTGAAGGAGCTCCTAGTATATATGAACTCTATATAAATACACCTTAGTATATATGAGGATTTGGATAGATTATAAATAGAGTGTGGGTCCTATTAATTGCATGAATGTGACTGGAGGACTGTATATTTGCAAATTATTGTTGACAAGTAGAAATTGTTAAAAGCCTCGCAACAAAAAACTACCTCTTTAGTGGCTGCACACAACTCTGCTGCAACAGTCACAGAAGCAGATCTGTCCATGTCAAATTGGTTAGTACCTGTTGGGCAGCAGCAGTGATCACGGATTGAGCGCTAATAGTTTCGTGTCAATAAATGACTCACATTGGCTTCTTGTCTTATGTGGGCTAAAATTTATGCATGTCTTCAGGAAGATGCTTTTTATAATGTTTTTAGAATTTGACATGCAGTTATAGAATAAACTGGCTAGATTGTGCTAGATATTCCCACACACTTAGTAGAAGCAAACATCATGAGGTATCCACAGATGACATTTATGTGTACTTCAGGGGAAAACCCCTGCTTGTGGAAGCAATGACTCTCAGCAGCCATTTGCTTGGACTGGGCCAGCTAGGTTTAAATGCTGACATTAATACTCCTGACATTTATAAATGCTGACATTTTTAAATACTTCTCCAAGTATAGTAAGACCATCAGTTGAAGAAACAATGGGGAGAAAAAGAAAGAAATAAAAAGAAAGATTGAAGTTTTTACTGCATAAAAATACTATAAAAGTTTTGCTTCAGTTAATAGTGTAATTAACTGTAATGACGTATCTGATATATATCTGTAATTCCTCTCCAATTGTCGGATTGAAAAATAGACAATTAGAGTAATTTCACTCAGCCTGTAATACAGTTGGATAGAGCATTAAGATTTCTTCACCCTGGATTATGTGGTATAATGCTGAATATGTAGGCAGAACTCACACAATTGCCTAAAAATCAGCACAATGCTTCAGGTTTACGCACAATGCATTCAATAAAGCTCTTTCAGTGTGCAAAGCAACTGATTCAAATAATGCACAGACCACCTGCCTAAACTGTTTCTCCAGGTTCTCAGAAGTACAAAAAACATGTACAAAAAACAATCTTCGTGCGTCGCATGTAATTCCACGTAACTCCTACCACAACAGGAGAAGCAATCACTGTCAAAGAACTACAGTGCTATTCTTAGAGTTAGAATAATTTGGTTCCTCTAACTTAGAGTTTATTTTTTCACTGGTATAACCAATACTTTATTTACACATACTGTTTGTATATAAACCAGTGAAGAGTATACAGTGTTGCCTTACCCAGTTCTGTCAGTTTTAAATGTCACCACATTTTGTATTTATGCCATTTACTGTCAAAGATAAAAGATAAAATCCATGGTAATGTGTATAAGAAATTCGTATGGGATAATGCCAAGTCAGCTATGAGTAAAGAGCTCACCCTAATCATATACTTGATGTGGGATTAAACCATAGATGCTTCCATTTAAACAAGTTTCTAGATTGCCTGAGCATTTTAATATGTAATTTTTTTTGACCTATTTTAAGCAATGTTTTTTAGAATCTCTTTCTTGAATTGTGTGTTTCACTCCACTTGTGGAAATTGAAGATGAGAGTGACTGTCTAAGAGATACAGGTGGGATGTGTCGTTCCTTAACACCTATCTAGATAAGATAAGGAACAAGTCTGCTAACAATGTTCCAGTACAGAGCCATTAAATTTAAAAGAGTCATTTCAGTTGAACATCAATGTTAAGCGAAATGGTTAACACGGAGCCATTTTAAAAGCTTCTTTTAAAGCACTTTCACTTCTTTATGCTCTGTAACCTGTAGACCTGCTCTGTAAAGGATGGATACTGACTTATCCTGGATTTGACTGCTCAAGATTCTGTTGCTTTTGGAAAGAAGTGTCTGTATTCATTTGAAATAGTTTGGTTCTCTTTTGATTTTCATATTGCAAATATAATATGTTGTCAGAACAAAAGTTGTCAGTCCCAAGCTTGTTCTCCTTGAATTTTCTTTCTCAGAGAATTTGGAAAAGCCAGGAGGATGGATACTGACTCATCCTGGATTTGACTGCTCAAGATTCTGTTGCTTTTGGAAAGAAGTGTCTGTATTCATTTGAAATAGTTTGGTTCTCTTTTGATTTTCATATTGCAAATATAATATGTTGTCAGAACAAAAGTTGTCAGTCCCAAGCTTGTTCTCCTTGAATTTTCTTTCTCAGAGAATTTGGAAAAGCCAGGTTTTCATTCTGACATAGAGTGATGCAAAATGTCAAAGCCTCTGTGTATTTTAGGAAACATTTCCAACCATTGCAGATTTCCACTTGATATAGATAAAAATGGTATTATAGCCCCACCCTTACATAAACTGGTTTCAAAATTGTGTCTTCAAATGGGGTCTGATCTGCTTTTCTGTCTGCTGTAGTGAAAACCACGTATAATTTGGCTCATAGTTACAGAGAATGTGTAACACAATTGCTCATGCCCACTGAATGTACAATTATGCAGTTGGTTTTTCTGAAAATGAAGATCAGTGTGTCCCTCATTCAAAGAATATGAACTGCTTGGTAATATGCCATGAATATTTCTTCACACATGTCAAATTGGCTGGCATTTACATAGAAACAAAAGAAGAGAAGGTTGTGAGAGCAGGGATTGAAACAACCCGAAATACTCTTGAAAGAAAAAGTGTACAAATGCTCCATCTGAACTACCATATCACAGTCTTTCCTTCAAAAAACTGAATTATTTGAGTGCAAACACCTATACATCTGTAGTAACTTAGTGGATAGAGGTATATCTGAACTACAAAAAAATAGCAAAACAGCTTATGTGAAAACACTCAAATCCTATGCAGTGAAACACGACACTAAAGGCTATCCAAATGTGCATCTAAGGGCAGGTTAGATTCCCTAAAATCATTGTGTGAGAAGACTTGAATAACGATGGTTTTAGATGTATCAGAAAGGAAAGAAACCCAAGTGTCCTGGAGTTTTGGAGAAACTACTTTGAAGAATATTCAGATCCTCTTCAATTTTACTATCCTGTTCAGAAGAAAAGAATTAAGCATCCATTCATCAGGTATTTCTTATAATGATGCCAGGAATTCTAACAGTAGCCTACAAAAATAAAGTATTCAATATTTTGGCATTCCAGATTAGCTGAGAGAAATTTTGAGAGAATAAGCAATGAGTACATTTTGAGCACAGGGGATGAGAAAGTACATAAAAAGGAGATAACTGAGGAGGAGAGAGAGAACACAGCTTTAAATCTGTATGCTACTATTAGCACAAAACCATTTGATTTTATATATCTCGGCTGATTAATATCAAAATAATTTTCTGGTTTTGGCAATTAAAACTTAATTCTGGTTTTATAAAAGAAACAATATTTCATGTTTAATCAATGTGAAAAATGGGAATAATTTTTAAAATTAATAAATGTTGCTGAAATTATGTAATATATAACAGACATCTGAAATGTATTTTTAAGCATGCTCACTTAGGGAAAATCAGACTACACGGAAGGAAGAGGAACATTCTGAATCTGTTTCTCTTTAGATCTTGGCTGTACTATGAACAGGTTTCAATATAGCTGCCCCATTGGCTGCAGAGTATCTGTATTTTTACTAGAGTGAAACTCTGCTGAGGGAACTAGCTCCCATGCAAAGTAGAGATGCCACATAGAGAAACCTGAGTTAATTCTGAACAATCTGCTTCTGCTTGTGTGGTACACCTCAGCACTGTCTGAAAATGCAAGCTCAAATCCTGGCGTCTGCTTAGCTCGATCCTACCTCTGTCCCAATATGTATAATCTTACCGAGGGCGACTGAATCAGGAATAAAATGGGTGAGGCACGTGAAGGTTTCTTGTTTAGAAGGTGGGTTGGCTGATGCTAAAAAATGGCAGACACCCATGTAAATGTTTTTGGTTTAAGATATTTTTTTCTGCTGACCTTCTGTCTAACAGAACCTTATCCCACGCTGTCCATCTATAGTTTTAGAGGAAGCTGTCACTGAAGCTACTGTATTAGCTCATTCCTTTATTTGGGAATGCTCTTAAATCAGCTTTGTAATTCTCAGTTAAAACTCAAAGCCTCGATGATGTTATAAATAGCCTTCATTTATCCGCTATTATGCCATTGAACAAAAGCGTTATTTTTCATTGAAAACGTCAGTAATTTATTTTTTTGTTATGCTTATCTTCCAGAAGAATGCCACTCTGTCTTGCTGATGAGAGAATTAATGTTCTTTGTATTCAGGGCATGCTAAAAGTTTTCTCTCCATGCTCAGATGTGGTGTTATTAACGCAGTTTTAAAGGTAACTGTAAAGGTTTTACATTTCAAGATGAAAGATAGTAGCTTTTACACTTTCATTTATTTATACTTCATGTTTACTACAGTACTGGATTATTCTTGTTACTGTTCCATTTGTCCAATAAGATCTTGTACTATAGAAAAGAGAGATTTGTTCAGACACTTTCTCCTTAAAATAATTGTTTGATTGCTAATCAAACAAGATGGTGATTTTTCTTTCTACTCTTTGTGTTTAATAGGTTTGGTTTGGTCTATCTTGTGGCTCTTTAAAGGAAAAGCAAAAAGGAAGGGGAAAAAAGTGTTCTCTCTTCCCTCTTTCAGTTCTTTATGATGTGGATAACATTTATTTTCCCAAGTATGTGTTTTAACCTTGAGTTTTATTTTACAGTATCAGATTGAAATATCAGTTCCTTCACAGAAGAGCAAATCTAGCCATTCAGAGAGTGAACTATACCCAGCTTTTAGCAAACGCAAGGGGAAACCTAATGCTTCTAGTGGAAAACAGAGAGAACCCACTTCTCTGGCTATTTTGGAAGATGAGGCTGAAAGGGGAAAAGCTGACAAGGTAATAAAAAATGAAAAAGTGTTATAGTATTTAAGGAGGTTATATTTAATCTGTTTACAAGACCAATTCTACATTTTCTTGTATTCTGAGCTATGTATTTATAATTGTTCATTGAAAACATTTCCTTGTTCCAAATTTTACCAGCAGATTTTACAAGTTGGAGCAAAATACTCCAATGTAATTTTCATATATAAAGTCCCAGAAGGAGCAGGGAAGAAACTGTATGATGTAATTTAATAAGCAGCCTCATAATATACATGCACAAAAAAAAAAAAAAAATTGGGGCAATTAATCTTAATTCTGCCAGTTTATGACTCTTTTAACCACCTTACTGTTCTCTTGCTGTATGTTTCATCTGTGATATAAAGAGATGAATAATAGTCATTTTTTTGTGTGTGTTTTTTCATCTACATCAGTGTGCAAATATCTCATGCATATTAATTAATCAGCATATCCAGAGTGTTAGGGTCTTTTGCCATGTGCGTTCATGGAATCACAGAATGGCTGAGGTAGGAAGGGACTTCTGGAGATCAACTTGTCCAACCCCTCTGGTCAAGAAGGGCCACCCAGACCCAGTTGCTCAGGACCATGTCCAGATGACTTTTGAATATCTCTGAATATCTCTCCTGGGCAACCTGTGCCACTGCTCGGTCACCCTCACTTTCCTGATGCACAGTTGGAACCTCCTGTGTTTCAGTTTGTGCCCATTGCCTCTGGTCCTGTCACTGGGCACCACTGAACAGAGCCTGGCTCCGTCCTCTTTGCACCCTTCCTGCAGGTATTTATATACATCGATAAGATCCTCCCCCCGCCCCACTCCAGCCTTCTCTTCTCCAGGCTAACGAGTCCCAACTTTCAGCCTTTCCTCAGGAGAGATGCTCCCATCCCTTAATCATCATAGTGGCCCTTTGCTGGACTCTCTCCAGTATGTCCATGTCTCTTTTTATTCAGGAGCGCCCAGCATATACTGGTGCCTGGGGTCGTTGTTCCCAGAACTTCACCCTTGTTGAACTCCATGATCTTCTTGTCAGCCCATTTCTCCAGCCTGTTGAGGTTCCCTCTGGATGGCAGCACAACCCTCTGGCATATCAGCCACTCCTCCCAGTATCAGCCACTCCTCCCAGTTTGGTATCATCAGCAAACTGAGGGTTCACTCTGCCCCACAATCCAGATCATTTATGAAGATGTTAACTCCATTCATGTGACTTGAGAGTGAACAAGCACTGAATTAATGAGCTATTATCTGTTTTTATAAAAAGTCAGGTACAAAAATGCAATCTTACAAGACCAATAATAAATAGCTGGTTTGACATTTGACTTTGAGGTTAAAGAAAGATGTTTGTATCGTACAAAATTCTATAATAATGTTAGCTTACTATGATCTTCCTTCAGAGTCCAATGCATCTCTAAATGTTGGGGAATGAATGCGTGATGTTCCTTCTCCAAATATATGTGCGAGAGAGGATTCGGCAAGTTCTCCATCCATATCAAAGCTGTGAGCTCTAACACTTGAAAGCTGCAAGGCTGGAGGTTCCACTAAAGAAGGTAAACTCTGTCCCATTGCTATTTCCATTGATCCTGTTTCTATTTAAATAAATGAATAATTAGAGGGAAGAATAATCTCTCATCATAAGAGCCTGTCACTTCCCCTTTAAAGTCAGAACTTTCTCCCTTTAAGGGCTAATGACAGACAAAGGAGGGGAGATATAACTTTATGTTGCAGGAGACCTAAGATTAGGGTTAAGTGTAGGATTAGGAGTATTTGGGTAGGAATGAGAAGGACACATCCTCAGTTGTGTCAAATTCCTGGTTGATGCATCTGCTGAGGGTTAACAAAGACACGACATGCTGGACAACCAAACTGTCTTGACTTGACTTAGGTTGAATACAACAGTTCATGTCTGTTGGCAGTGTGCATCTCACTTCCATTCTCATCCTTTGGCAGCACTGTCTTTTGTCCATCATAGAATAGAATCATAGAATCATTA